>NC_031771.1:65848172-65879374 GCF_001522545.3 Parus major
GGGAAGGGAAGGGAAGGGAAGGGAAGGGAAGGGAAGGGAAGGGAAAAAAAATAAAAAAATAGAGCCAGACTAGTCTGAGAGCCTCCTGCCCCAAAACAGTTTAGGTTTATGCTTTCCCTGGTACTGTATGGAAGACTCAGTCTTCCATAGACTGAAGATGTATGGAGAAACATTAAAAATTAGACTGCTTGATCAATAATATCATGTTTTCTGGCTCTGGTTTATTAGTGAAGATGCAGCAGTAGGTTCATGCAAGACTTTCTGAGTTTTTCTAAAAAACCTTTTAAAAAAATCAGCTCTTTTTGTCAATAAACTGGCTTCTAAATTGAAGTTTGAGTTACAAACTCGGTCATCAGCTGAGCACAGATGGTATCCCTAAGCCTCTGCTTTCCCAGCCCACACCAGCAAAGGTAAGGCACTGGCACTTATCTTTTTTCCTTTCTTTCTGTAGATCTCAGGGTTTTGATACCGCAGAGCACAGCAGGGCAATACAAACAGCACCACATGAAGGTCCCATGTCCTGTCAAATCACCCTGCACAAGTCAGGTTTGGGTTCGTGGTACTTTTCCATTTTCAGTTCCCTGTGGGAGTCCTATTAATGGGATGGATATAATTGACTTTTCTTCCTTGGTGATCAATAAAACCTCTGAGCTTTGCCTCTCTTTGGAGTTTCTCATTCCCTTTCATCATCCTGTTCCCTTCCCATGTTCATACTGGCCTTTGCTGATGGACTTTTAGCCATCATCATTCTCAAAGTGTGGGCAACTTCTGTGTGATCACCTTTTTTACCTCTCCTGGCTTTCCAACTGCTCCGTGTCCTCACTCTTTCTCTTTTGACACATGGAGGCAAAGAGGCCTTTGCTCCTTGTTCCTCATCCTCTGCAGGATCTGCTTCCCCTGCTGCTCATCCTGGGATCCTGTGACATCTGCTGGAACTCCAGATGTCCACAGGAAAGGACCAGAAAACCAGAAAACCTTGCCTTGCATGCCCATGGCACAAAAATAAATGAAGTTTTAACCTTTTTATCTGCTCCATGAGGCTGTGAAGAGCCAGAGCTGCCCACCTAAACAGGAGGGGAGAACTTTTCCACATCTTTTTATAACTCCCTGCTCTGTAATTCAGTGACTTAATGCTTAATGTGCTCAAAATTGCACCTTTTTTCCCCTCACAGAAGAAAAGGCTAAATGGCCACATTCCATCCTGCTTCCCACTTTGAATAGGAAATTGTTCCTTAAGCAGCCTCCTCCATGCAATCAGGGCTGAAAAAACCGAGGATATGCTCCCTCGGGGTCTACCACACGTGGAGAAATCAAACTGCATGCAGGAATACCTGTACCTGTCCAGAGAACTGGTGGTTCTCTGGCAGCCAGAAATGGTTGCCAAAGTGCTCTTCTGCCAGCTCATTTCTGCATGCCAGAGGCTGAAGGATCTCCACAAACCCCAGTCCTCAGGGCTGGATGGAAGAAAGAGACCATTGCTTGCTCAGAGTTGTTCCAGGGACATTCTGTGGCCCTCAAAGTCCTTTTTTTGTTGTAGCAGGACTGCTCTTATTACACCAAATTGATCCATTGGTGTTAAAACAGTAGCTCTCCAACCCAGAGCTCAGCCCAGGACAGAACCAGTAATTAGGGATTACTAAACCAGGAATTACAGTAATTAGAGAAGCAGAAGTCCCACCCACAGGATTTGGGGTGCTTCCTGACCTGGTTTCTCAGCTCTGCTTTTCCATGGCTTTTGTTTTCTGGTGAAGATCAAACACTCTGGAATTCACTGATGACATGAAAACAAAAGAAACAGCAAAACTTCAATAAAAAGCTCAATCTGTAAAATGACCAAAAGAATTTAGCACAGACCACACAGAGAAGAATTAACAGAGGTCAAAGAGAGGAACAGGAAACCAGCACAGACAAGACCCAGTTCCCCAACAACTAATAGCTTGTATAAATTTGAAAATTAGCACAAAATTGTGTGTGATTAAGAGTGATTCCTGGTTATCTCCACATGTACCCACATCCATTCCCAAGTGCAGCACTTTTACCTTGGCATCACCTGTTTATCTCCACGATGCACTGACATCTTCTCAACCTGCAGGTCCTGAAAAAACGAGCTTACAAAAAAACCCCACAGCTGAAAACAAACTAATTACAGCTCCCTGTGTGGGATGTGGGATTGACAATGGCTCTTTGCAGTTTCATTGGCTTGGTTGGTCATAATTTTTGAACCCCAGGCACTGTTTGCAAACAAAGGAAGTTCAAGAAACATCCGTCAAAGAGATCAGGCATTTGCACTAAGAAATAAGAGGTTTACCTATCAACACACCCCACAATGCAGGAAGTAAATAAAATAACAATGCAATAAAACTGGGCTAGGGAGAATACATATGCTATGCTGGCATGGATACAAAATGGTAGTGAAAGTTAAATTGATGCTTAAAATCAAAGGAAAAGGTATTTATAAGGCTGCTGCAGGTAATCCATTAAGCAAGGCAGAAAATCCTACTTTTTGGGCTGGTTTTTTTTAAGTCATTTTTGTCACAAGCAAATGATGTTGTGGATAGTTCATCACACAATGGTTTGGGTGGAATAATCCCCATATCTCTCCATGAAACCACCAAAAAAACCCCCAAAACCTGACCATCTTGTACAGCATAGATTAAAACTTCACATCATTCCTTCAGCCTTGAGTGTTCTGTCTGGGAATTTGCAATGATTGATGAGGCTTTGGATCCATTCTTCCCACTCCCTGCCTGGGAATGACAGTTTGTGCAGCCTGGCCACCCTGGCCAGAAGATTACCTCTGCTAATTACCTCTGCTAATTACCTCCCACCTCGTGTGGGATGGATCACAGCTCACAGGAGCTGTCCTGGATGGCAGAGTGAGCTGGATTAGCTTTGTGGGAAGGCTGCTCCTCACATCTTCCCTCATTTTCCACGTTCCCAGGTTTCAGGGTGAGGTTTCAGTCTGGCCTCGGAAGGGTGGAGGGGAAATCAGAACTATTCCTTGTCCCCACGGGACAGCACTGCAGGTATTAAAGTTAGTCTGGCCCTTGCCTTTAAATCCAGATGGCTTCAGGATTTAATTAGGAAGTTTTTTGTCCTTTTTCTTTTCTCTCTTGAAAACCAAACCGGCCCCAGTCTTACGAGGAATGCATAAAACATTTAATTTATGAACTTCTGGGGCATAACCAGCAGCACAAATGGAAGAGGTGACCAGGAAAGCATTTACAATGAAAACCAAAGCAAGAGGTGGGGAAGGATTTTTTTGCACAAATGGCATCTGCCTTTATCAGGAATACACTCAGATGAGCAGGGATCACTGCAGCCCTCATTTTAGGCAAGGATTGCAACAAGAACCCCTCTGGCTCAGGGAAAGAGAAGCAGCAAATGGAAAATGCCTTTCAGCAGACAGGAGTGCCATGGGCTTGTGATTAGATGCAAATCTAATTCTGTTAGGCAAATGCCAGCTTGATTTCAGCTCCAGGCTGAACCAGCTCCCAGTAATCACACACAGAATATCCCATGTAGAAAACCTGACAAGTTTTAAAAGGAAATAACTTTTTGTTTTATTTTTGAGCATTTGGCAAATGCTCCCTTGCGTTTGAACACCTCATAGGAATATTTTTCTTCATAGTCAATGATCTCTAGTGGTCCTTTGCTTTCCAAAACAAAAACTTTTCCCTCTGTTTCTCCCTCCAACCCTTCCAAAAGAATTTTTGCCCTGTGACTTCAAAGGCTATCACAGGAGATGTAGTTTGATTCTGAAGCCAGAAAGCCAAAGAATTGCAATGAAATGAACCAGAATAATGGCTCCTGGGAGGACCTGGAACAGTTTCTGTGGACACAGAATGGTACTGAAGCCACCACACAAAAATTATTCACTAATGTGTAAACCAAAGTGCTCTGATACAGAACAGTTCAGAGCCTGTATCATCCCCAAAACAACCTCAGGATGATGCTCAACTCCTCATTTTTATTTTGCATGAGAGAAAACACAGTGGTGACAGAGCAAGGAAAACCACAGCAATTTCAGCCCAAGAACTTCCCTTTGAATAATAAAATTTCCTTGACGTTTTAATGCTCAGAGTTCAAAGGATCCAGGCCAAATTCAGATCACCAAGAATGATTAAGGATTTCTTTGACCAATTTGTTGACATTCCTGTGTGTATTAAACAGCAGATGTAAGGGGGAAGGTTACCTCTGGTGCTATTTCATCCCAGGTGCAGTAAAAAAAAGAAAATAAAAAGACCCCAGAAAACCTAACCCTGTCCTGATCCTGGGAATTGCTGCATATTTCTTGGAAAACATACAAGAAATTGTGCATTTCCCCCTCAGCCTGTGGGAGGACACCGTGTGGACAAAGCAGTTTTGAAGTGGTTCACTGTTTTGCCTGTAATTGCAGTGAGATTTGGGGCTTGGTGGGGTTTTGGTTCTATTTTTTACCCATTAATGATGCTGCTGTATGTTCTGGGAGCTGTTAAGTGTAAACAGATGTGGGTTTATCAGTGCCCCAGCAGTGCTTTCCACTGTTTCAACTCCCTTGAAAAGCAAGCACTTCTGCTCCTGCTTTGTGAGATTGATTTTCCTTTTTGGCTGGAAAATTTATAAGTGGGAATTTATTCTGAGGTGACACAGGGAAGTTGTGGGTCATGGAGTCCTCAGAACTCCTACTCCACCTGGGATTATCTCACCCTGAGTGAAATCCACCTCTCCCCACATCTGTCCCCCCCAAACACTCAGGGATGTGATAATTCCAGGAGGAAAAAGAAGAGAGGTGATGGAATAGAAATTCTGCCACTCCACCTGCAAGGGAGTGTCTGATGCACCTGCTGGAAAACCATCCCTGCACTTTTCTTGGTATGCACCCCAAAATATTCCCACCTTGGCTTCCAAAAAACTCTGCAGCTCACCTTGCCTCCCACTCAGCACTAATGCTGGCTTACAAAGGATTTGCCTTAGAAGTAGGGAGGCAAAGAGGTTGGGTTTTTTTTTCAAAAATTTGTTTCAGCCTCTAAATAGCAAAAGGTTTTTTTCTGAAAACCTTGCTTTGATGGTCGGTGACGAGCAGGTGAGCGTTTGGCTGAGAGCTTTAGAAGAATCAAACCTGTGATGCTGAATAATAGAGTACATGGACAGAAAAGAGCTGATCTCTTACTGACATTCCCCCCAGCACTGCAAAATTACTCTCAGAGACACATTTTCCTGAATCCATTTCCATGTTAGACAAAGGCTTGTGCTTTCAACCTGCACAGGGGGGAATGGATGAGAGAAAGAGACAGCATCCTGCTTCCTGGGCAAAAGGCTTCTTAATGAGCACAGCCTGAACCAGCACAAGGATGGGAAGTTGTTTTCCTTCTCAAAAAAACCTGCTTACACAGTCCAGACTGGGAGATTCACACTGCTGGGCACTGCTTGGGGGTCCACCATAGGAGGGTGGGGTGGTGGTACAGCTGGGAAAATTGAAAGGCAGGCAATGGCCACAGGGCATAGAAAAGATGAGGTTTGTGCTTGTTGTTTTAGGTCAGCTGAAAAAGAAACACACAAACCCCTCACTTTTATGGCCAGTAGTCCTTTCTCCAGGTCCTGAAAGTTTCTTTCTCATTAAGCCATCCAGTAGAAGCTGAGGCTGAGGAAAGATGTTATCTCTCTCGGAGACGCAGCCTACGGAAATAAGATTCTTTGTTTAGGGCTTGCTAATCTGACCTCCTTTCAACCACAGCCCCTGTTCCCTTCATTTATTAAATTCTGTTATCAAACTTATTGGGGTAGAAATCCACAAGTACACATATTTTACTTTATTTTTTTTTCCATTACTAGGAATATCTTCCCCAAAGAGCTCTTGGTCCTGAAATCCTAAACAGCCAGGCTCACCACGCTTGTTTTTTACCTCCCTCCTGGTTGTGCTTGTGCCAGAGAGGCAGGGATGCTGCTGCATCCCTTCCTGGACCAGCTTCTCCTTCCTAAAAGGGCAGAGTAACATCAGCCCCACAAATGCACCTGGTTTGCAGATAGGATTGGGATTTGCTGCAGGTGCAAAGCATTGGAGAATGTGACACAAGGAGCAGAGCCAGGGACATTCTTTCCCTTTCTTCCTCCATCTGTGCTCCTTGGAAGTTTGACCCTCCATGGCCTGTGCTGGTTCATGAAATAAGCCACGAAATGTTGAAGATAAAGAGGCAGGATCATGTGCTCCTGAGAGAAGAGAGTTCCCTTGCAATAGAGCAAATTATTCATTTCATTGCAGGGAGTGAACAGTTCACCCCCTGGATATGAAAGTGCTCCTTAATCTAAATGGAGATCAAAATGAGAGCGCTGAATGTGTTCTTACATTAGCAGAGAGAAGACACCAACCCTACCCATTATCTCTCTGAAGGTGCATAATTAGGGTCTGGAGTTAGAACCAGAGCTTTTGAGTGAGAACTAAGGTTTGGCTTCTTTTTCATAGAGTTAAAGGTGTTTTGTGGCAAATATCCTCTTCATCCCTGAAGTCTTGTGATCCTGCCGGAGCGACGTGGCTGAAAGTGCTCATTTAAGAAAACAAATGACTGGATTTGGTTCAAGAATCAACAGAGGAAGTTCTTTCTCTGCTGTTAGCTGGAGGCTGAGGTGGATGTGATGTTGCCTGTTGGGATTAAACACTGCAAAATTTGCTGTGTGTTTGGGATAAACAATCACAAGCTTGCTCTGCCACCAGCCAAGCTGATGAGGCTGAGGAGTGAAATCCCAAAACTGCCCAGCTGCAGCAGCATGAACTGATGCTCCTGCTGCAATGCCCCATCCTCCACGGGGACACGAGCAGCAGCAGAGTCCCACTGGATTTATTCAGGAGTAGGTGATGGGAGGGGGACAATTTCCTCCCCCTGAGCACATAAGCGGTGTCGCTGGGATATTAATAGAGGCTCCAGGGCTTCAAAGTAACAGCAGAATCTTTAATAAACTTATCAGCTGCCTTCAGGCTGTTGTCAACAAATCCCAGAGGGAAACATGGTCCTTGCACTGCCTCACAGCCCGTGAAAAGTAATTAAGAAATCAAAACTATTGTCAGCGAGCTGAAGTTTGCTGTTTGAGGACCTGCTACTCAGCAGAAATCTTGGTCTACAAACCAAGAAAAATGTTGAGAACTTACAGAAAGTGGAACTTACAAAAATTAGAACTTACAAAAGAGAAATACCTAAATCAGCATAACCCCCAGCTGAACTGTTAATTCCAACACCTTCACTTAACCAGAATATTGCAGGGGATGGTGCCTTTCTTCCTCCTGCAGCACCACAGCCCCCGTGGAGCAGCTGCACTCCTGCATCTCCTGCCATCAGTGGACAAGCTCTGGCTTTTACCCACTGTGACCTTTTGTGAGAAACACCAAGCACTTTGCTTTTCCCTTGGTGGTGTGAAAAATCCCCAGCAGAAATGGCAGGTCTGGGACTCAGGGTCCAATTTCTGTTGAGAGATTTTCGCTGTCATTTACAGCCTGTGCTGATTTTCACAGGCTACCTGCTATCTGTGTGTTTGCTTCTTGCACTCCCCATTACTATTTCATCTTTACCTTGTAACCAAAGTGTCATCTCCTTTCACAAAGTGCTTTTCTTGCTCCCTCTACATCAGATATTTTTGCTGCTGGAGCAGCGAATTTCCCTCCAGTGCCACCTGCCATAAGTTACATCCACTCAACGTAAAGTTGGAGTGACTTAAGGTATTAAAATAACCCCCAGCCCTAAAAGGCAAACAGGAACCACTTTTATTTGAGCTGCAAAGGAGAGGTCCCAGCCCAGCAGAGCTGGTGTGTGGGGCTGTATGGGAAAAACATGCACACTGCAAACTCAGGATGGGGAAAATGCTGCTGCTTGTTTTCCTTTGCCTGTGCCACAGCACCCCAAGAGAAACAGAGACCCCATATGAGGAACCACCTTAAAGGTTACAGGATCATGGAATGGTTTGGGTTGGAAGGGACCTGAAAGATCATCCAGTCCCACCCCTGCCATGGGCAGGGACACCTTCCACTAGCCCAGGTGGCTCCAAGCCCCATCCAGCCTGGCCTTGGACACTTCCAGGGATCCAGGGGCAGCCACAGCTTCTCTGGGCACCCTGTGCCAGGGCCTGCCCACCCTCACAGGGAACAATTTCTTTCTTTAATCTAAATCTTCCCTCTCCCAGCTTGAAGCTATTTCACCTTGTCCTATCACTCTATGAGTTTTTTGAAACTCCCTTTCCAGCCCTCTTTGAGCCCCTTTAAGTGCTTGGGGACAGAAAAGTGAGAAATTGTGAGAAGAACAACACTGCACATGCTGGACTGACCAATACAAACAGCTGAGCCTTCCTGGCAAGCAGTGGAGGATGCTGCCTCACCTTACAGCTCCTCTGTGAGCAGCTGGAATGAGACACTGCTCATCACCACCTGAATTCCTCTGGTGGGTGGATTTTTGAGGACTAATAGTCACTGCTCACCTCTGTGCAAGAGAATTCCTAAACTGAAAAGAGGCTGGGCTGCAGGCACAGGGCAGGGAGCAGCAGACACTCTGTGGTACAGGACGTACATCCTGCTGTTCATCCTACCCCTCTTCCCAGCTCGGCCTCATTACCCTGAAAATAGTCCAAATAAACCACAGGAATACCTGGAGCTCTTCTGCATCATGATGACATCCCTCAAAAAGGGGACCATTCCTGATGGACCATTAAATTTACCTCCAAAACATGGAATCACAATTTCTGAGTCACTGAAGGAAGGGACCTGACTGAGAATGGGTCGAGTGTGAGGATGCAACTTCCTCAGTCATACTTGGATTACCATGAGTGAACATTTCTCCAGGTAATTTTGTCTTCCATAATTCTGTTCCCTTTCTCTCTGAAGCTGTGTAAATATTGGACACCCACAGCATCTTGCAGTGAGGTGACAGGATGACTTGTGAAAAGAATTCTTCTTTTCTGTGTCTCCTTTTCATTTATTTACAAAATTTCTTCTGAAAAAAAAAATGAAAAAAGAAAAGAAACAACCCTTCTTTGGCTTTTAAAAAATTATTTGAGTTAGATATGGGAAAAGAAATTAATTCTTATCTCTTAGAAATGGGTGAAGTTTCATCTGAAATCTCACATCCAGCCAGGAGAATTCTCCTCAAGTCAGAAATGAATTGGAGGAACACCAGGGTTCAGCAAGAGCAGCAGGTGTGTTAAAAAGTTACTTTAATGAATTGCTGAGAAAGAAAAGAAACCTTTTTTTAGTGTAAAAATAAGAAGATTGAAGGGAGGATATAATGGTCTTCCCAGATAAAAAAACAACAAACCCCAAACAAAATTGGATATAAAAAGACAATTTCTATGTGTCTAGGAAATACCTTTTGGGGCAGGGCAGAAATTAATTAATTTCCTGTGCAGGTAAGTAGATTTTGGTTAGAAATAAAGCAAATCTTTTGAACTGTAAAGCCTCCAGCCCATGGGAATCCCCAGGACTGGGTCAGTCACCCCCACTGGACAGATGGACAGATTTCCACTTCCCAGCCTGCCTGACCCCATCATTCCTGCCCCTCCCAGCTGCATTCACAGGATCACCAGTGACAATGACACCTCAGCTTTTCTATCAACCTCTCCCAAAATGGCTTGGAAAAAAACCACCATCTTCAATTTCTCTTTCTCTCTCCTCTAAAGGCCAGGTTCCCCCCACTCCCATTCCTGCTTCCTGGTCCTGAGAGGATTTCTCCCCCCATCCAGGTAAGTTTTAGCAGCACAATGCCAGTTTTCTTTTCTAAGAGTTCTATTTCCCATCATTACAGCCTCCAGCAGGATTGTTGTCCACCTTTGCACGAGGCTCTGGTTTTGGAAACCGCTTTGAGGGCATGAGCAGCTTCACCTCATCGCATTTTAACTGCATGGAAACACAATTTTTGATGTGTTTTCACATCATCAGCAGCCACAGCTCATCTTGGCAACCTGTGCCAGGGCCTCACCACCCTCACAGGGAAGACTTTTTTCCCAAAATCTACTCCAAAATCTCTGTCACTGTGGAGCCATTCCCCCTTGTCTTGTCTTGTGTCTGTTTCTCGCCGTTCCTAAAACACCACTGATTATGATTAATTGTGTTTATTAATTGTGCCTATTAATGATTAATTGTTCATATTTGGAGGGAATTGAAGTGTCTGGCAGCATGCAAGGAGTAAGGGACTTTCTGCAGAGGAAAGGACACAAGCAGATCTCAGCTAAAACTGAGCTCATCACACCAGTGATCCATCCACTTGCTGTGATGGCTCCAGAAGTTATAAGGACCAGAGCTTTAAAACAAATTCTCACTAACAGAAAGTGAGAAGAATGTGATGTTTGACGTGGTTTTTTGGAGCCTTAAACACTTTTTAAAAAACTTTTTCAAAAACTTTTTCAGGGCTCTGTGAAGTCCCCAGACCTGTGGCAGGCCAGATGTTCAGTAATTATAAAAACATCCCACAGACATAGGAAGCAGAATAGCTCCAGTGAGGATACCACTCATCTGCCAAATGAACAAATAAAATCCAGTCAGTTTTAATGGTATTGGTTTGCAGTGAGTGACATGGGAGTTTCTGTTCGCTGCTCTAGAAAATAGAAAATTTACAGCAGCCCTGTGGAGCAGGGAAACTGAGGAATAAAGCACTCTGAGCAGGTCTTTTCCTTTTAAGCCTCTTTTCCTCAGGAAATCAAGGTGTACCTTCATGCTGTGGGTGTTATCTGCCTTCCCGTGTCAGCCCTACAGATATTTTAGCCCTTTTTTAAAGCATTACCCAAATTTGACAAGCAGGGTAAAGCCTGAAAGACATTATGGCACAATAAAGACAAAATTTACATTAAAATACTGGTTGGAAATGATCCCCAGCACCTCTGTGATGAGAATGGGGGAGTCTGGAGCTTGTTTCACTTCAGATGTTCTCCACCCAAAAGGCATGGACAATATCTGAGCTCCCTCTTTGTGTCCCTCATCCCTCTGAGCAAGTTGATCTCCAACCCCATGACCAGTAGGGCTCCTAAAGGAAAAAAAAAAGCTTTTATTTTCTGCTGATCCTTTTCAGCCCAGAACAGCAAAATGCTGCAGCATAATGTGAGCTAAAGGCTAAGAAAAATTAAAGCACAAGTGGGCAAAGAGCGTGGCTTTTATCTTTGCCTTGTTATTCATGCTGCTGTCTTTCTCAGCACTCCTCTCCCAATTGTCTGGCAAATTAAAAACACAAGGAGATAAAATAAAAGGTTTCAGTTCCAAAACTGGCACTTTTTGTTTGGGTTTTTTTTTGGTTTGGTTTTTTTCTTTTTTTCTCTTTCTGTGAATGGTTTTCAAGCCCTTTCTGTTCTGCTCTGGATGGGACTCCTGCAGTCCTACTTCCATCCTAAGCATGAAAGGACTTCAAACACTCAAGAGCTGTGCTAAACATCTGCCACATGATGCAGAAAATCAATAGTACCATTCTGGAGAACTCCCAAAGCAGAACAATTCTGCTCCTTGCACCCTGAGATCAGCTCTGTTTTGCTTCTGGGTGAGCTGAGGTGCAGAAGCAGCCTGTGAATTTAGTGCAGAAAAAGCCAATACTCTTAATAAGTGTAGCTGTAACTGCCCCAGTGGATGGTCTGCCCTTTTCCAGAAATGAGTTGTGAGGCTTTTTACCTTTTCTGTGCTCTGTCCTGCACATCCCAGCTTGGAGATGCCAAGGGATGAGCTGAGAGCCATGAAGTCCAATAAATTTCCAGCCAAAATTTCATTTTCCAGCTCAGCTGTGACCAGCCACTGCTGAGCACCCACTTGCCCACAGGTGCCAATTGCTGCCTCAGTCATAAACAAGGAACAAACAGAGATTTTGCACATTAATTCTCTACTTTTTGACATACACAGTGAAGGATAAAAAGACCTGGAGCCTGTTTTCTAACTGCAAGGCACACATTGCGTTCACACCTTTTTTTCTCCCCAAGCAGGATTGCCTTTTCTGTTGTCCTGCCTTTGGGAATAATCCTTGGCAGATGGCATCCCCTGAAACTGTGCTGTCTAGGAAAGCACCAGCACAGGGTGAAATCAGCCAGCTGTGCTGGCAATGGGCCCTTCAACCAGGAGTTTTTATTAATTAACTCCAGCTTTGTCCCCAAAACCTCTGTTGCAAAAACACAGTCAGCCCCAAATGACAAAGGCATTTACCATTTAGGACTGATGAGGTGCTGGCAGGGTAGAACTCATCCTGGGGAGTTTACACATCTCATTTCTACCTCTGGAGACCACTGAAGCAAGAGAGGCAAAAAAAGCAAAGCAAAACCACGTATTGTCTTTATTTTCTCGTCGTGTCCAAGAGAGGAGGAATAATGCAAACACCAATAAACCCAATGGCTCTGCTGGGAGACAATCCTGTTGCGTTTGGAAGAGGCTGTTGACAGAAAACTGGAAGCGTTGACAGCGTCGTTTTGTTCGAGATATTTATAACCATTGACAGTGCTGGAGCTGGAGGCAGATTAAATTAGATAAAAAAAGAGTTTTAAAGCAAACCCAAATGTGTTTAGGATGGGGATGGGCTGTGCCCCATGCTCGAACTGCCCCTGAGTCCTCCTCTGAAGAGAACCAAAATTTCAGGCTGATTTTCTTTGCTGCTTCCTGCACGGCCAGTTGGGTTGGTCAGGCATTGTCAAGTGTGAAATCATCAGGAAAGACCCCCTCAGAAATCTGTCAGCAGCTGGCTAAAAATACAATTAACTGGGCCACTGGACTGCCACACTGCCCAGGAGCAGCGAACATCCCAACACCAAAAGCTGCTCCTCAGAGGAGCTCGTGGGGGAGATGTGCAATGATCCCTCACAAGTTTTATGGTCTGTGAAACATTCCCTGCCACCATTTGGGGAGAGCAGCCGTCTCCAGCAGGCTCTGTGCAGATGTACAAAAATAATCTGCAAAATCTGTACAAAAATCAGCTCATTTTCAAGCTGCCCAGCCCAAATTCTGCTGCCACTTCCAGGGCTGCAGCTCTGCTGGATAAGTCCCTGCCATGGCAGGATGTGGACATCACTGCATGGGGTAAAGGGTTTTTTTATGTGGGACTGTGGCATTGTTAATCACCAAGTGCCAGAAAGGCTTTCCAGCATGGAAAATAATCATTTTTATGCCGATGCATTATGGAGAATTTATTTATAAAGCATTCTGGGGGATTAAAGTATGTTTTTTCCTTTCTCAGACAGTGGAGCAGAGTGGGCAGAGCAGTGCACAAGAGACTCAGTTCTATTTCCAGCTCTGACAATGGCATAAAATACATGAGTGGGGCAATTGACTTCACCAGCTGTTAAATGAGGAAAGGAATCTTGCCTTACTTACTTAAAAAATGTTTTGAGAACCACAATACATCAACATAAAAAAGTAGAAACCAGCATGACTAAAGCAAACTTCTTTAAGGCATTCTGCAGGTGGTTGTTACTCAGAGATAGCAAGAAAGATCAGAAGGGTCAGTGGTGACTTTAAAACACACATAAATGCCATTTCCATCTTTTGTCCTGCTTTCCCTACTCAGTCCTTCCCCAATCTTCTGCTTTTCACAAAGAAAATTCCCAGGGTGTGACTTCGCCCACGATCAGACATATTCATTTGAAACTAGGGTTGGGAATGAGTCTGACTTTTGGAAAAGCAAACACAAGGTTTTTGCAGAGAATCAAACAAAAAAATAAGTGAAAAACTATCTCTCTCCACTTTTGTACTGAAGGAGAGAGGTGCTGGAGGCAGAAGGTGAAGCACAGCCTCTCAAGAACCTTGGTGGATCCCATCTCTGCATGTTCAGGTGACAGCAGGCCTGGGATGGGCTGAATTTTGGGCAACTCTGGCTGTGCAGTGATGGAGGAGGAAGGTGATGGGGGAGGAGAGGGGGAAGGAGGTCAGGATGGTCTCTCAGGAACTCCAGGAGGGAAGGGACCTCTGGGGTCACGGAGTCTGAAATCCCACCACATCTTCCAGACCCTGTCAACACAGCCAGCTCAGCGTCCTCCTCAGCCCCCTTGGGCCAGGTGAGATAACGCCCATCTCTATGTGCCAGCTCCCTGCAAAGGGTAGATATTGAAAACCTGAAACAATTGAGCCCTTTGACCTGTTTGAGGCTTTTACCTCCTCATTTTTCACTTTTAGGAGTGAGGAGGCTCTTCCCTGGCAGGAAAGGCTGAAACTGAGCAGGGGTACAAGCACTGCCCCCTGGAAGTGTCAATCCCATCATAATTCCATAATCCCATGTAAGAATCCCAGCGTGGACTTGCATTAACCACTACCTCTGCTTTCTCTGGCTTGATGAAACACAGATTTCAAATTGGTTCCCTGCAGGTTCTACCCTTCATTTCCCCCTTTCAGAATTTAGCCAAAAGCATACTAAAATACTGCTTAGAAGAAATTTAACTTAATGACTTTCCAAGTTTATATTCAGCTCTGTTTTGGGGGTATTTTTGTTGCCTGGCCATTTCCTTATTTTGTTGTGAAAGTTTAAACTGCTGGAGGGACAGTTGTGATGACAAACTGGGATGGCTGATGGAGGGGACAAAAAGCTTTGGATCCCTGTCAAAGCTTTCACAGGACTGGTTGATTGAAACTACTTCAGGGGTATCCAAGGGTATTGATTATCAGAATATGTGAATAATCAGCCTCATTTTCCCGAGGAGAAGAGCTGCTAAGTACAGCTCAGGGCTTCGTGGCTGCCATTCTCCCAGCTCCTTTAATGCAACCAGTCGCTGACCCCAAGGTGTCTGCTCAGGGCTGTTACAAAACAACAAACATTTGTTCAATCAAATCTCACCACTTTGGACTCTTCTGGAAGTGCTACGTCTCCAAAACGGATTCCAGTGTGAATAACACGCCCTGGTGCTCGGCTGCTCCATGATATTGGTTCCAATATTTACTCTGGAGCTCCTCAGGGAAGTGAACCTGATTTATTCAAAGCTCATCTGCACGGCTGCTAATGAAAATTGTTGCCAGGCTCATCAGCATCAAGAGGATAACTTGAACACAGCACAGCAAGCCTGAGTGATGGTATTTCTTCCATGAGTCCCACCTTATGGGGAATATGAGACTTCTTTGTGTCTTCCCAGCTGGAAGCCCAGTGAGATCCCTGACTCCCCCTTCCACTCCACAAAGGGTAGGAGAATTCTCATTTTTAAATTAAGTCTGGATTTACAAAAGGAGCTCATGAGAGGTTCTGCATCTCCAACCTGTGTTTTAAGTGGCTTCACACTGAGAGTGGGTGTAGATTAGATAACAGGAAGAATTTATTCCCTGTAAGAGTGGGGAGAGCCTGGCACAGAGAAGCTGTGGCTGCCCCTGGATCCCTGGAAGTGCCCAAGACCATCCAGGTTGGATGGGGCTTGGAGCCACCTGGGCTAGTGGAAATTGTCCCTGGCCATGGCAGGGGGTTGGAATGAGATTATATTTATGCTCCCATCCAACCCAAAATATTTTGTCATTGTCTGATTCCATTAACAGGTCATTGCACACTCCACTGAATTCCTTCTGCTGTGCCCTTTAAAGAGCTGCTTGAAGAATTGGCTGACACAGAGGGAGTTAAAAGTCAGGCACCCACCTTCCAGGCATGTGGCTTGTGCCAGCAGCCCTTTAGATCTTTTTAACTTTATCAGTCTTTCAAGTTTTTGAGCAAAAATCTTATTAAAATGCTATAACTATTATGCTGGCTGGCATCTTTTTGTTGCTCTGCCTTTTTTTCTTTCCATTTTTCTCTGCCAATCTGATAAATAAATTATGCTTTTTTTGAAGGCACCTCGGTGTTGACCTTGGGTTCTCCAAGTGATCTGTGACCTAACACCTTCTGCATCCTCAGCCCCATCTCCAGGCTATCATTATACACAAGGCAGGGTTTTTTTCTGCAAATTGTTCCCATGGATTTGGCTGTTTTAAAGTGATTGGGTGACACTGAAGTGCTCAGATAAGACCTCAGTTGTTCTCTGCTGGACTGTGACACTCTCCACCCTCTGACCCCACGGCCCCTGTGACATTTCACTCTTTCATATTCAGTTAACAGCCATAAATCCATGGTTGAATATTAATGGCACTCCAAGTTTCAGAGCTGGCTCAGCCTGTTAGATTATTAGCAAAAGGCAGAGATTTTGCAGTGGATTGGGCACAGCTCTCTCCTTGGAGAGCAGAGCCACCAGGGTTATCTCAAATCTGCCCAGGAAAGGATGCTCAGATAAGGAACATGGTTATATCCCTTTGGACTAAGCCAAGCACGCTGCCACAGGATTCCTAAAATATTTAGGATTACACTCTTATCTTATTTGTCTTTGGAGGAACTTTGCATAGCGTGAAGTCAGCAAATAAATGGTTTATTTTGCTTAATTTCTCATTAACATAAACCAGTTTTCGGTACTAGGAGAGTCCTTGGCTTGATGTCACACTGAAGTCTGAGAAACGCTGAGGTTTTGGGCAAGTTTAACACAATTGAAAAACTATGGAATGCTTTGGTTCTGTCGTTTAGCTCAAGTACACTCTGCTAAAGTAAACACTGATTATTCTCTCTTCCCCTCCCAGCATTGTTACCTCAGTTGCTCCATCACCTTGACATCGTTGATAAATGGGTGTAAATGACAAATGCTAATAAATTCCTGGGCCATTCACACAGGTCAAGAAAACAAGCAAACAGAAGATTAATAAAACTGAATCAGATACTGTCTGCAGAATAATCAAAGTATTGAAACACAACCTCTTGCTGTTTGTAATAATGAATGTTTGTAAATCACTGTTGCCACATGAGATCGTTCAGCATCTCTTCTGCCTTATAACTTTCAGCCTAATTTTAGTAATGAGTGTTTTTCCAGTCAAACAATGTTCCTTAGATTTAAAGTTAGCAGATTAATATGCACATCAAAAATAAGTATATCACCTCTAATATTTCCCTTGTGGCCAGGTTTTACTTTGCCTGACTGAATCTTTATGTCTAATTAATTCTGGTGTGATTACAATTTGCCAGATTAAACAATGTGGAGTAAAAAAACAGATCCACAGAAGTTCTTTGCAAGCAGGAGTGATGTATGAAATCTTGGTGACTTCCAAGACCTGTTGCAGCCTCCATATAATTTTTGTAAGGTTTAACATCTCTCCTGTTGGTCCCTGCCAAAGCCACCAATCAGCACAGGAATTAATCCCTCTCTGGAAGTTTTAGGATGCCACAAGTGCACTTAGGGTGCCAGAGGCTGGGTGAAACTTCAGCTCTGGTAGATCCAGAAGTTGTCTGCAGTGCTATTCTTCTAAAAAACCCCAAAACGCCTAAGCTAAATAAATTTTACATTTAATTTCTAGCATTTAGTTGCAACTACTAATATTCATTTTCTATTCTATTTGCCCAAGGAATTGGCAACAAAGTGTGGTGGCAATATAAGAAATAGTCACAGATTTGATGGAGTCACCATCCCTGGAACTGCAGAAAATGTGTGGATATGGCACAGGAAGATATGACTTAGTGGTGAAAAAGGTGGTGGTGTTGGGTTGAAGGCCAGACTTGGTGATGTTCAGGTTTTAATGATTTTGTGAGTCTGTGATTCTATTACTTGATTCCGAGAAAAAGCCTTTGGAGCAACCTGTGCCTCAGTTTCCACTCTGGTGGACCCCAGTTTAGGAACTGAGAGGAATTTGTGAACATAATCCAGCGTGCTGACACTTCCCAGGCACTTCTGCCACACACATCCTTGGAGTTTCTGCCACTCATGTTCATAAATCACAGCCCCAGTGCTCCAGACCATCTGTGCCCTGACCACCACAGGTCCCATTCCTGTTGCTGTAATTCCAATTATGTGTATTTTTACCATCTCTCCTGGTTTTCAGTTACACATAATGATCTCTACAAAGATGTGCCGTTTATTTATAGCTTATAAGGGACCCAACAATGCAAGGCAGACTGCACTAAAAGAAGCAGCTTGTTCTCACTTTTTGTTCTCCATCCTTTTGTTTGCTGAACAATCCAACATGTTTTTGCAGCTCTTTTGAATTTTCCAGACCGTTAACTGCCCACAATTGTATTTTCTGAGTGAGCCTTGTAACTTCTTTGTAAAATACTCCACTATAACTCCTTTTACATGTACAAAGACAATTTTTTTCCTTCCCCTCACAGAAAACATCCTAAATTGTGCAAAAATGGGAAGTCAAGTGTAAGAGAGACACTCTGACTGTTCTCACCTTGTTCTTCACCTGCCAAAGAAGAAGTTGGTCTCATCTCCTCCCTCCTCCCATGTCTTCAGCTACACCAATGCAAGCACAGAATCATGTTTGGTGTTTGTTTTCCATCATGTTTGGTGTTTGTTTTCCATCATGTTTGGTGTCTGTTTTCCTCTGCCTTTCCCTGTCTCCCTCTATCCGGCTCTAAGAGCTGCTGAGATTTCTGGATGCTTATAGAGTGTTGTTTTTTTTTTTAATTCCTCATGTTCCTAGAAGCCTCATTGCCACTACAGAAACCCAGACCATCGTCTTTTATTTTTCTTTGACTTCACTTTCTCCACCACCCCCCACTCTGCTTTCAGCAGGTTAGAAACTCAACATCTCCATCAGCACTAAAAATGCCCCCCATGACCAACTCTGGGGTAAAGCAGAGAGCCCTCAAAGGAACGTGCTTCACTTTTTTGTGTGTCCTGGCTCAGTGCTCTGAAGTTTTCAGCATGCCCCATATCAGGAAGCTGTTTTACCCAAAACAAATGTTTTGCTGCAGTAGCTCCATCAGCCTTCCCCTGTTCTATCAGCATCAATGCAGCAGGGCTGGCACTGGGTGATTATGCAAATAAAATCCTGAATTACCAAATTGCAATCACGGTGTAAGTGCTATTAGCACCTGATTCATCAGTCACCGCCTTATTAACCGCTCTGATTAGTGTGAGCTGTGAGAAACTCTGATCTGTGTCTAAATTCAGCCATCACCGTGGTGGTTCCATATTGGAGCCACACGGATCAAGCAATAATTCCATGTGTCACCTCCTGCAGCATTAGAGAGACAACAGCAAATAAACAGCCTGGGAGAGCTTCTGTTATCACTGACACGTCTGGAAACTTTCTCTACCCTTAGATATCATAGAATCAAAGAATTATGGAATGGTTTTGGTTGGAAAGGATCTTAAAGGTCATCCAACCCCTGCCATGGGCAGGGACACCTTCCACTAGCCCAGGTGGCTCCAAGCACTGTCCAAGCTGGTCTTGGACACTTCCAGGGATCCAGGGGCAGCCACAGCTTCTCTGGGCACCCTGTGCCAGGGCCTGCCCACCCTCACAGGGAACAATTTCCTTCCCAATATCCCGTCTAAACCTACCCTCTTTCAGTTTGAAGCCATTCTTCCTTGTCCTGTCACTCCACGCTCTTGTAAAAATTCCCTCTCCATATATGTATAGACATATCTGCTGCAACTGTAAACTGGCTGACACATCCCAGAAACGAGCTGCTCTTCATCTTGGGAATATTTCATGTCCCCAAAATGTGATGTGGCTGCCAAAGTCCTTGATCTCAGTGAGTTCCAGTTCCTCTTCTGCCCTTTTGGTTCAGAGTTTCTCAAAAAAATATTTTGCTTGAAGCAATCTATTGTAAATCAATCAACCCAAACGAATTTTTTATTTCTTTTCAATGAATACATAAATATATATGTACATAAATCCTCCTTATATGCTTTGCTAGGATTTTCAGCACAGTGGTGGAGAGCAGTAACGATTCTTACTGAATTCAGGTTCTGCCAAGGTTTCATGATATTTTCTGGGTTTCTGGATTAGAAATGGATTGTGATTCTTGACCAGCTTCCTCTGAATCCCAGGCATAAAATTTTCAATAACCATGGAGAAACCTGTAAAACAAAACAAGAAAAAAATGATTTAAAATATTTTTAAATTGTGGATCAAAAACTATTTCAGACAACTTTCAGGTTGCTTCATCTCCCTTAAAATCCTTAAAGTATTTATTCCATTAAGCATAGCATTCCTTTTTCCCTTTAGACAGCTGACGTGTGTGATTTGTGTATCTGGGTTAAGTTGGTTTATCTGAGAATTTTAGAGGGAATCAAAGGGCAAAATGTGTTCTGACGCTTAATTTTACAAGGACATTTGTTCTGCCAAACAATTAATTCTTTAAATTCTTCCAAATGGGAAATCATGCTTTCTGGCCCACGAGCAGACTCGTTATTTCTGACCATAGAGTATGAAAAATAACAGCCCTTTTTGCAGCTATCACTCCACATGACACCTATAATTTACAGAATTTGTAAATACAAATGGAATTAATGCCAGGTGAGGTTTCCAGAGGGCCTGGGAATTGGAAAGGCTTTGGAAAGGCTGCTGAGCAGGGATCACAGACAAATCTGTTGAAGGGACATGCCTGGCACAGTGTCTTGAAGACTTTTCCTCGCCGAGGTAGCGGTGCTGGACTCAGCAGTTTCACATGTCTGGGTAAGCTCTGGCAGGATTCATCCCTCCTTAAATTCCTGCGTTTTTACGGAGCTGTCTGGACATGTAGGAACAAGATCTAACTATAGCTGACTTAGTTCTGCTGTTGGTGCCAATCAAAACAGTCAAGGACTTGGGACATTAGCACCCTGTTATCTCTTTGTCTGTACATATTGAAATCTGGACAAAAGGGGAATTAACTCTTTCCCTCTTGCTTCCCATCCTTTTTTTTATTTTTAATAATAAATAAATAATTAATTTAAAAATTAATAAAAATAAATAAATAATAAAATTAATAAATAAAAAATAATAAATATTTTTCTTTAATTATCCTGCACTCGCAATTCATTCTTTCCAGCATCTTTAGCCTGTACCATTTGAATTTTTGGCTTTGAGGATTATCATAAGATTGAAACAATCTCAATATTCACCCCTTCACCCCCTCTAAAAATCATTGGAAAAACAGAGTTGAAAAAAGCAATAATCTTTCCCTGGAGGTGTTCCAGAGCCATCTGGGCCCTGAGCAGCCTGGTCTAGTAAGACCTGGTTTGAGCAGGGCTTTGGATTGGGTGGTCTCTGGAGGTTCCTTCCAACCTAAAATTTGATGTTGTGTTGAGTTGAACCCTCACAGCCAATACCAGAGTGTTGGCCAGCCATCCTCATTCTCAGCGGAGTGACCTAAGAAATGTGCTCAAGTCAATGCGCCACAGTGCCTGAATTTTAAATCCTTGCTCACCCTGAGCTGTTTGTGATCCCTTTTGTAGAAAGGTGGCACCCCCCAGAATTTGGGAGAGCAGCTGACCAGCCAAAAATTGCTCGTGTGTTACCCATTACCATCAACAGCCCTCTGTCATCTCCTTTCTGAATTAGCAGAAGAGCTCATCAGAAACCAAAAATTTTCTGTAGACCAAAGTCACCAGGAGTTCTGTGCCAAAATCAACCACATCATGAGAAAGCCTTTCCATTGTCTCTCTTTACTCCTTTTTTTGTTACTATCCAAATTAAAACTGTAATAAGAGGTATTAATAATATATCAAACACTGAAAAAATCATAGAATGTGGAAATACTAAAATAATTTCCAGTAGATTCACAGCAATATGATTACACACATTTTAAAAGTGATTACACACATTTTAAAAGTGTTACATCATATTAAAATGGTTTAAGAGAGAAAAATAGTTGTTATGAACTTGATTGATTTTTATTTACAGCCTGGTGCATTCCCATTTCTGCAGGGCACTTTCCTCTTTCACAGCAGTGAGAA
Organism: Parus major; assembly: GCF_001522545.3. Lineage (NCBI taxonomy): Eukaryota > Metazoa > Chordata > Aves > Passeriformes > Paridae > Parus > Parus major. The sequence continues at coordinate 65,869,797 of NC_031771.1, forward strand.
TTCCTGACAAATGTTCATCCATTCTCCTGCATCATCCAGCTGATTATTCCTTCTGGGGCTAGAATTTTACATTTGGCCCTGATGAACTTGACTTTAATTTTTTCAGATGATTTTCCCAGTCCAGAAAATTTTGGGTTTCTGTCTTGTCCTTCTGCCTGTGCAAATGTGATCAGTCTGTAGAATTTCTAACTCATTAATAAAAATTTCTGACTGGTACCTTCCCTGTGGAGATTTATGCTTTTATTTCTTAGTACATCGTTGTGATCTGATACTTCTCAGGGAATAGTTATGAATGCTTTGCTATTTTTCAGTCAAATTCCAGCACAATAAATAGCAGCATTATCTGATCTTTAATTCTCAAAGTTGCTTAGGACACTATTTAGTAAATACTGTGCAGACCTAAGTCATATCTAATATCTATGGGGTTTTTTGGTTTTTTTTTTTTTCCAATCCTCTAAGGCTATTATTTTGTAAAAAAAAAAAAAAAAGAAATTAAAATTCCTCAGCACAGGTTGTCCTTAAAAACATTTAAAAGTTTTGGCTGCTATTCATCCCTCTGTTATCTTCTTCACACTTACAAAGTGAGGATTTATTTCAAGATTATTCTGAAAACTGGGATGATGCTGACTCACTGTATTCATCTTTCCAAAGACTCACATCCTGTAACTCTTTTCCCACCTGGTGTTCCCAAAGGTCATTTCCATAACTCTGTGAGTTATTCCAGTTACCTCCAACAACACACACAGGTGAATGTTTTCATGTCCAGATGCTTTGAAACACCTTCTTGATGCAAATATTTTTTTTTCTCCCACTTTAGTCTGATTTATTGTTTGTTTTCAGTGATATTAATTCTGACAAGTTCCTTACAACTTCCTTGAGCCATTTTCCATGTTGCAATAGTCTGTACATCTTCCTTCAACAGAAGTTTTCTAAGGCATTGCCAGCTGTCCACAATTTTTTCAGCTTAAAAAATTCCCTTCTGGGTCTTAACACCTTCCACTTGAGCAAATGCATTTTTCTGAAGACCATCATCAATATCTTGCCCGTTTTTCCTAAGGCTCATCCATGTTGATTTAGTCTCATCCAGACTCTCCTCTTTCTTCATGTCCTCTGTCTGTTTTCACCTATTCTATTAAAAGTTGTAGCATCTTTTTTCCTTGCTTTGATTTGTTGATTAACTGGGTTTATTTTTTTAGCTGCCCATCAAAAATTAGGGTTTATTAACATCCAGGGTTTTCCAGGTTCTTTACACACCCTGCTGTACTTTCCTTTCCAGACATGTGAAAGAATTCTTTTCATTGCCAATAGGTATCACAGTAATTAATTCAGTTAATTTTCCAGACATGGATTCAAAGCTGTGTTTCACACTGAGAGTTGGAAGGTGGTTTTGGCACTTGATGAAGATGTCATAGAAACACAGAAAGGTTTGGGTTGGAGGAGGCTTTAAAGACCATCCAGTGCCACTCCCTGCCCTGGGCAGGGACAACTTCCACCATCCCAGGGTGTCCAACCTGGCCTTGGACACTTGCAGGGATCCATGAGCAGCCACAGCTTCTCTGGGCACCCTGTCTGTGAATCACTGCCTGTGAATTTTGATAAAATCCTGCAGTTTTTTGGGTCTTTCAGTAGAAGCATTCTCCTTTCTTCTCCTTGATTTGAATGTATCTAGACAAAATTATTTTCCTTAAGCAGGGTGTCCATAATGATTCACAGTGATTGCCAAGACTTAGAGGCAAGAAAACAATACAAATGTACAAAATTAACAAGCCAGCACTGGTCAGCTTGTGTAAGAGCATTTGGATGAACATCCCAGTAATCTGAGTTTGTATCACACCCTGGCATGTCTTCCTTTGGCTACACCTCTCAATTCCATCACCATCACCGGGATCTGCCACTGAGGAGACAACCCAGTTTCTGGAGAGAAGCTACAATCAAGCAAATCCCTCAGCTGTGTAGTTTTTACTAATAGGAGCATGCTGCTTTGAGCACATTTTTTGGAAGGATTATAACCTTGCTTTGGGAAAGTCAGCGGTGCAAGAATCCACCCAAGCTGTCCAGCAGATACTTAAGAATTAAGCATGTCATATGAGGAGGAAACAACACATTTTCTAATCTTTGCCAACCACAGGGGAGATTCATCTCTCTTACATTTCTTGTCCTGAGATGATGACCATGATAAGAACTGACTTAAATCCCACAGACCTTGTTTTTGCTTGCAAATTGGCTTAAGCTCATCCCCTAATCAGGTAATTGAACCGTTTATGTGTCTTGGCTGAATCCCAGTCCGGGTTCATCTCTTATGAAATTATTCCAGGTCATTAACGAGTCTGGTGATCCTGAACCAGTCATGATGGGAAAATACAACGCTTAAGGCCAGATAAGCAAAGAGGACCAAGGCAGATTTCAGATAAGAGCTTTAGACCCTTTATCTTAGTCCTGGGACAGATCTGTCAGTCTGCTCCCCAGAAGGCTGTACCAGATTCCCCTCCCCTGGCTTGCAGAGCTGAGCACCCCCTGAGCCTGCCATGGGGTCAGGAGTGCCACCAGGACCATGGCAGGGCCACCTCCCTTCCTGCCAGTCCTGGCTCCCACTGAGCCCATCACTCTGGTCCTGGGCTCGGAGCGGATCAGGGGATGGAAGGGGCAGCACACATCAGTGTGTCAGTGACACACATCAGCCCTCACAGGGCACTGCTGAGGTGACAGTGTCTTTCACACACATGGCAGGGAGGCATCAAAGAGGTGCATTCTGTGGAGAAGGGCTGGCCACTGGTGATGCTCCTGGAGCTGACTTTAAAATTGTCTGCCTTGAACAGAGCCAGGGAGAGCCAGAACATGGCATGAAAACATCCTCCAGCCCATTCCCTCAGTCTGCCATTGCTTTCAGCTCAGAATTTCCTGATTTATGGAGTGCTACAATGGTCTGTGTTTTCTTTTCCACTGCTAGCTTTCATGGTGCTTGTTGTTTTACCCAACAGAGCTCTGGGTTGGTTCATAGAAATCCAAGGTATTTATGGAATTACCTATCATAGAGCAAAGAGGTCATGGCATTTTTAGGTGTCTAAAAGGACATTCCTTCAGTCCATCAGCTGACACACCTGAAGGCATCTCTCCAGCTGGATGTATCACACTGTTCTCACCACATTCAGCTTCAGCTCTTCAAGCTGCTGTAAAAAAAAATCAAAATTAGTTTTTCCTTCATGAATCCAGCTCATTACTTTTAAAGAATCAGCCAATGCCCATGGAACTATTCAAAAACAGTTACCTGGACTATGAAAATGAAGGGTTTTTTTTACACTAAATTTTGCCATCAGGTCTCTTCTTTGAGACCTGATGGCAAATTCTAATGTAAAAAAACCCTTTGTCAGTTCCATATGCTTTTAGGACTCATTGCATGAATACCATGAAAAGCAGATAAATTCAGGAAGAATTTCTTCCCAGAAAGGGTAGAACAGGCTGCCCAGGAAGGTGGTGGCTGCTTTCAGCATCCATGGAAATGCTTGAGAAATGAGCAGTAGCACCCTGTGCTCTGGACTGCTTGGCAAGGTGGTTTTTGCTCAAAGGTTGGACTCAATTATGGAGACTTTTTCCAACCCTTAGGATTCTCTGAAGCCTGGTGGAAACTCAGAAGAGCAGAAGTCTGCTCTATGTGTTATCAAAGTCCTGCTGCTTGGCCTGTAGCAAGTTCTTGTATCTCTGGTTTTCCTCCAACAATTTCATTATTCCACTTTCACGGGAAATTCTGGGGCGATGAGATTATGAATTATCTCATGCAACAGCCTCACTCCTCCTCTTTCCCCAGTATGAGCATGAAGGGTGGCCTGGCTGGGATGACAAAAAACTCTGGGGAATTTTCTCTGGCAGTGGCAGCAGCCCAGGAAAGAACCTAAGAGCAGAGCAGGTAGGTGGTCACACACCTGTACCCTCTGCTGAATATTTACCGCCTAAACTCTCACCAGAGTATCCAGGTGCATTCTCCTCCCACAGCTGGAGGCAGAGCTGATATCACAGAACCATAGAATCATAGAAAAGTTTGGGTTGGAAGGATCTTTAAAGACCATCTCATTCCATATTCCTTCCATGGGCAGGGAAACCTTCCCCTAGACCAGGTTGCTCCAAAGTCCAAGGATGGATCCATCTAAGGATGGATCATCCACAGCTTCTCCTGTTATTTGTCTCTGTCTTTGGTATCCTCACCAGCCCTTTTACTTTCCTTTAATGCATTTCTTCGCAATTTTGGCTGAATTTTGCTTGAACAGCTAATCTACAGCCAAAAAGAATATCCAGCCTTAGATAATCATAATTTGGCAGCTGTGCCACAGCCATCACTGTCAAGATGTGTCCACTGTGCAGGAAAATCCAGAATTTCTCACCAGTACTGTACTGTACCCAGCTGTTTCATAAAATAAGAAGTTATCAGAGGTGGGCCACTGTTCTACAAAGAGATTTTCATATATTGTTGTGCTGAAAATACAAAACTGGCTGTTAGAGCTCTCCTAAACAAATGATTTTCCTAGGATTCAGAAGCTAATAATTCATGCCAATTTTGTTCACATTCACCATCTCTCCTGACCCCTCAGCATTCTGCTAATGTAACCTCAATACATGGAATTATCTGGAATGAGGAAGCATTCCTGGATGGCAAGGACCTGAATTCTGATCAGTGTTGGGTCTAGGAATTGGCTGTTATATTCTCCATAAACAAATAGAACTTAAGGCAAACATTTGCTCCTCACACTTTCTCCAGCAAACATGGCTTCAAACATCAGGAGGGAAAAACAAACTCCATGACCAGCCTCTCAGCTTTCCATAACATCTGTGTTCATTTTTCATGTTTTATTTTCCCTCATCCTGGAAGCAGAGTAAAGCAGGAGAAAGCATTAGCTTCTAACCACAGTAATTTCCTGAATTCCAGAGAACTGCTGTCAAAACCAAGGATTCACTCACTTCTGGGACATCTGTATCAGATTACTGCACTTCCCTCTTTGCTCCTGCATCGTGGCCTGCAATCAGCTGCTGCCACAACCCAGAAGCTGGAAAAAAAAATGTGTTGGGTTCCTACTGTTTTTCAGTGTATTCTTACTAATTTTTCTCTGCCTCAATTCCCAGATTTCTGCCTCTAATCTGTATCATTTTCTTCCACTGGCTGTCAAGCCGCTGATAACGCACACTTTTCCAGAAATGTATTTTAATTCTTTTCCTCTCTGTATATTTTCATTCTAGTCCCTACTAAAAATAATGATGGTATTTTTAATGATGACTGACCTGATTAGCTCTTTAGGTAGCTGATGCAAGAAGATTATTCATTGTCTTCTCCTAAGCATTTTCCATGAATCTTTGGGAGTCATATCTTTTTTCTGATTGACTCATTAGATCTCAAGATCCCTAATCACCAAGATCAGAAGGATTCATTTGGATAGCTCCTCTGGGAGTTTGCTCTTGATCTACATGTCAGACCTGGATTTCTCTTGAGAAACCCTGTGGATTAATCACCAGAAGAAATCACGATCCTACCAAATGCCCTGAGGTGATTTTTAACGTCCTTTCCAATCCAAACCTCAATGATTTCCAAGGAAATGCTTGAAAAGGAAAAAGAGTGAGGTACATGGGATACCCCCAGGAAAAGGTGGTCACTGTTAAATGGTGGCTCTTTGCACACTGGTGTTGTCAAAATATCCTCAGACCAAAGTTCAGCTTTCTCAGACTTCACAACCTGAGGGGCAACTGAGCCTGGCTCAAGAGGGACCACAGTGGCCCAGGAAATCTAAATGTAGAGACAGAAGATTTGGCTCCTTCACCTGAAGGATCTTGGTTAATATCTTAGTTTCTTTGTCTTTAACTGTGGGAAAATAGGCAAAATATTTCCGAAATTTCTTTCCAGCCCCCTCCTTCCACGTAGAATGTATGATTTAAAGGGCACACTTGATAAATGAGGTTGCCTCCTCACCAGTGGGAGATCTGATCCCACTTTTGGAGTTTGGAACTAGCTGGTAAGTCAGAAAATAAGGTGTATGCTACAATCACGATGCGGTTGCTTGAAAAGTTTCAGCTTTGTATTCAAAAGTTCACCCAACAGTGCTGCCCAAGGCCCCTTGGAGCAGCAAAAAACAGGAGGAGTTGACCCTCTCTCCTTCTCAGCAGCCATTGGAACAGCTGCTGAACTTCCATGGGATTTGGAAACTACATGGACGACTCCCAAATCCCACCAAAGCTCATTGGCAGAAACAGGACTTGTACCAAAATGCAAAACCACCAGTGAAGAAATTTGGACGCTGCAGCTCCGTAACCTTTCCCACCTGAAGATCCTTACACTGGGAAGCCTGACTCAAGGCATCTCATTTAAGCTTTCTCTGCAAGGGCATCCTTGGATGGGCATTCACCTGGAAAATGCATCCCTGGCTCCCAAAGCAGCTGCTCTTCAAACTCTGGAGCCCCAGGCAGGTTTTTCTCTATCCACTGCCCGTTCTCCTCTTGCCAGCAGAAAGCCCTGCCCTGGAAGGCCAAGTTCACCAGCTGCAATGACAGAGCAGCCCAGGATCACTTGGGAACAGCTAATAAGAGACTGATGCTGCCATCCAAATACCAGAGCCATTGGAATAAGGTCATTCCTTTAGCAAAACATCTCGTAATGGGCCTTCTCTGACCCGTTCACCTCCAGACTCCAGAGCTCTCCGTAATGTGGTTTTGCTTTTGCTGGCCAGGACAAATCTGTTGTGCCCTTATGGCCTCTAAAGCTGAAATGCAGCCCTGCAGTTACTCAAAAGCCAGGGGAAAGAGAACAAGGCAATCCCACATGTGCCCTGCTAAAAGCAAACATCTGGCTAATGCCTTCACATGGCCATTGCTATGCCTGTTGCTAAATTCATTATTCTCTTAGCTCTGTGGGTTGAAGCAGATTCAATATTCGGACCAGCAGCCAGAGACATTATCCAAATACGTCTCAAATCTGGATATTTACTCAGGTGTAATCTCTTTATTGGAAATAATATTCCCAGACAAAGCAACATTAACATCACTCAAGGGGACATTTCTTGTTGGATTAATAGGGAGATTTGCAGAACGTGAGGGTTCAAGTTAAAAAAAAACCCACAAATGCATTTCTGACTTCAGTGGGAATGTCAGGGGAAGCTGAGATGATCAACAAGGTGCTGAAACAGGGGTAAGGACATGTTCTCCTCCTGCTGTCAGCAGTGCCACAGGATTCCACTTTGCAATGGATTCCATTTGATCAAAAGAAAAAAAGCCAGGCATTACAGAGGAGATGTAACTCTCTCAACGCCCAACTGCCCATGTTACAGAGCCAAAGAGGCCCTGAAGATTCTGATGCAGAGAGATGGCTGAGATCAGTCCAAACTTTGCTTTGAAAAGAAAACACAGAAACCACCACCAGGGAGTAGGAGACACACAAAGCTGGTGACTGAAGACATCAGTGCAAGAGAAATTGCCCTCCAGGTGACGTTTTCACAGGTACATGGCTGTACTTCCACCATGTGGTGGAAGTTCCTTGCCCTCAGGTCATCAGCTTCATTTTATTGACTCCTAACCCAAGGTGGACATGAGGTGAGGAGCCCAGTCAGGGGGAGAACTTCCTTAATACCAAGAAATAAATGAGTCTGAAATTTATTTATCTCATCCTTTCATGTTTTAGGTGATTTATCAGAAACAACCCAAAGCCTCACACATATTGAACCCAGATCCTTTTAGTCTGTCATGAGGTATCTCCTAGAGAAACTCTGGATAATTCCAACTGAAGGCAAAGTTGAGGAACACCACCCAGTTTGCAGTCTAATTTTAGTCTGAGCCCGTGCCACCAATTTTTGTGCCATGTTTTAATATTTGCTTGTACTTACTTGTGTTAAATTGAAGTGTGGAAGCTCCCTGTGTTCCCTTAAGAAAGCAAAGAAACTCCGGGGAAAAATTACAGTGTAACTTGAACTTACGGAAATAGTACACATTTATTTGTCTTTATGCATCATAAAAAGAGAATTACAAAAAGGCTTAAGTCTGTTGGGCTTTATCAGAATCAAGATTGTTTCTAAAGCACCCACCTGGCCTAGACTAAAACACGTGGTCAACTCACCTTTTTGCCCCACCTCTGCCAACAGAGCAACCCCTTGGCCACCCAGCATCATCCTGATGCCCTGCAAGTGTCCTCTGCTCCTGATTCCTAAAGGCAAATCCTCAAGCCAAACACTCAGGATCCTCTTTGAAAATCCTCCTCTCCTCCCAACATCTCCACTTCTCTGCCCAGCTCCCTGTCCATCAAAAGATCAGCTGTTGGGACAACGACGTTTTCGAGTTTCCTGGTTATGTTATGACTGACAGGATGGAACGATGCCATGACAAGTTCTCTGTGGGTCATACAAGAAGGACATAAAGCTATTGACATTGTGTAAAAGAGGGCTGTGAAGATGGTGGAAGGTCTGGGGGGGTCCATATGAGGAGTGGCTGAGGCCTCTTGGTTGGTTTAGCCTGGAGAAGAGGAGATTGAGGGGAGACTCATCAGGGTCTGCAGCTCCTCCTGAGGGCCAGCTCTGATCTCTGCTCCCTGTGACAGTGACAGGACCCAAGGGAACAGCTGGAGCTGTCCCAGGGAAGGTTTAGGTTGGATATCAGGGAAAGGTTCTTCCCCAGAGGATGCTGGCACTGCCCAGGCTCCCCAGGGAATGGGCACCAAGGCTGCCAGAGCTCCAGGAGAGTTTGGACAGCGCTGCCAGGGATGCCCAGGGTGGGATTGTTGGGTGTCTGTGAAGGGCCAGGGGTTGGACTGGATGATCCTGGTGAGTCCCTTCCAGCTCAGGATATTCTGTGATTCTGTGAACTCCTAGTTTGGTGTCCTTTTCCAAAAACCATTTCTCAGGCCTTTATTTATGAGCGAAAGAATCAACCATGAGAGGCAGACCGTGACAAATCAGAGGGGCTTCGCTTCAGGGCTCATTCCATACCTGCCATTTGAAGCAGCTGATGGTCTGGATTTCTAACTGGTAGGAAAATATACAGTAATTGCAAATAAACGCTGACATTTCGGTGAAGTGAAATTTTGCAAAGAAATAAAACTGCCAAGAGAAATATTTTTGTGCGATAACAGAGCAATTCTTTGTTGCAATTTTGACCTTTTGTAGCATTTTTATTTATATATTTGGTTCTGCTGTGATTTATCTTTTATGCTGTTATTTCATCCTATACATCAGTGACTGCTCTTTTTGCATCATCATTAGTAATTTTTCTGCTAATTGCTAATTCTTCTAGTAATTCTGAAGTAATTTGCTTTATGTTTTGCTCATACCTCCCTGAAAAAAAAAAAAAAAAAATGTTTTGCAATGTGGATCTAAAATGCTCTGCCTGGCATTGGAGTGTTTTATTATATGGCTTTTAACAGGGCAAAAGGCAAAAAAAAAAAAAACAACCCAGACATCCCTGAGGAATGCTCCATTTTGAACACATCAACATTCCCACTGAAATAACAAACATGTCCCACCAGCCTTATAATCCACACTTATCTGCTTGTTCTATCTCCCCATCCCACCTGCCTCAGCCTCCCAGAGAGCAGCATGGCTCTCAGAGCTCTTCCACTTCCA
>NC_031771.1:65879609-65884311 GCF_001522545.3 Parus major
CTCCAGCCTCCCAGAGAGCAGCATGGCTCTCAGAGCTCTTCCATACCACAGCTCCAGCCTCTCTCCTTGGCTGCTGCCCACTGGGTCAGGCTGGGACTGAGACGTGGAGTGGAGGCCTGCACCTCCTGAACTCCCACATTCCTGCTGTGTCCATAGGCACTCATGGCTGATGGTCTGGAAGATGGTTTACCACCTCATTTTATGCCCTGAAAGGTGCTTTGCCACTTCATTTTATCCCCCCTTGTTTTTAGAGTTTGGAGGGGCTCCAATTTGCCTCAGCCTCACTCCTCCGCTTGCCGTGTCAGCTCTTGTGTCCAGGAAGCCAAAATAACTTCTGGTTCTCAGAGAACTGACTGTAAATCACAGCAGGGATCTGCCAAAGCACCTTCCCTGCACCAAGAGCACGGTCAGAAAGGAGTTCACGTGTTTGATAATTCTTTTCCCAAGGGAGGGCACTGAGACCCCACCAGCACTGCTGCATCCAGCCCTGGGTTCCTCCGCACAGGAAAGATGTGCACTTGCTGTAGGGGGCCCAAAGGAGGCCACAGAGATTCTCCAAGGGCTGGACCACCCCTGCTGTGGAAACAGCCTGAGAGATTTGGGATTGTTCAACCTGGAGAGGCTCAGAGCCCCTTTCAATACCTCAAGTGGCTCCAAGGGAGCTGGAGAGGGACTTGGGACAAGGGATGGAGGGACAGGACACAGGGAATGGCTTCAAACTGTGAAAGGACAGGGATAGATGGGATATTGGGAAGGAATTAAGGTGGGGAGAGCCTGGCACAGGGTGCCCAGAGAAGCTGTGGCTGCCCCTGGATCCCTGGAAGTGTCCAAGGCCAGGCTGGACGGGGCTTGGAGCAGCCTGGGATAGTGGAAGGTGTCCCTGCCATGGCAAGGGGTTGGAAAGAGATGGTCTTTGATGTCCCTTCCAACCCAAACCATTCTGTTATTATTTTTCCTTTTTTTTTTTTTTTTTTTCTATTCAGTAGCTCCAAAATTAAATTAAAACTTGTAAGAGGAAGGTAATAAATTGCTCTCTGCCTCAGCTGGCAAGGAGCAAAGAAAGCTTAGACTAGACCAGAAACCTTCCAACCAAGAGGACAGGGAGTCCACTGAAGGAGGAAAAAGCAGTAAGGAGGAAAACACTCCCCATGAAGGGAGGTTTTGGAAAAGACAAATCCATCCTCAGGAAAGGGGCTTGGACCAGATCTCCATTGTCCTTCCCATGTGTGCTCAGAGCACTTGAGTTATAAGTTAAAAACCAGCAGAGAGTTAAAAACCAAACCATACCCAGAGCAGCCACATTCTCATGAAAAGGAGAAAACTGAGTGAAAAACAGTAAATGCAGTAAGATGTGATAGGGGCTGGGGTGGTTTGTGGGAGCAGGAAGGCAAAGGGAAAGCGAATTTTAATCCATGTCTGAGCAGATAACATTAGAGGATGCTCAAAGTTTCTTTTCCCCCACCTTTATCATTCAGTTAACAAAAGCTATTTCCTTCTCCTTCCTGCCTCATTTATTAAGCCATAAACATTCACAGCATAGCCTGATTTTCCTAGACTTAAATAAAATTGCAAGAATACAAAAAATACCAACAAAACATGCATTCATCACAACTTTACTTACATCAACAAAAAGAATTCACCCCAAGAAAGTCAAAATAACTTTTTAGAATCATTTAAGTTGAAGAAGAATAACATGGCAACACCAACAAAGGTGGACAAATTACACACACCCCACCCCTCACCCACCATTAAAATCAAAATTCCCCACATTTCCAATGCTCTGCAGCAATTGCCCAGTCCATGTTTTGCCTATTACATCTCCCAGTTATTGTCCTGATTTCCAGTTTCTCCAGAGCCCCCATGTTTGGAAACAAAAGGTGCAGCAGAACAGGTTTGAACCATGCCTTGCAATCACTTTTAGCTCATTTTTAATATGCTTGAAGACCTGGGAGCAGCACAGGAGCCAGAAGAGCTGGACATGACCTCAGACAGACAAGAAGTAAAGACTGATCCTGGCTTTCCAGAGGATTTTTGGATGGTCTGCCCAAGGCAAGGCAAACCCATCTTTACAAACACTTAAATGTAATGAATTTGCCACTGTTCTGCATTGGCTGTGAGCAGGATCCATTTCTCCCAGCCCTGGATCTGGCAGATGCACCATGGATAATCTTCCTTTGCAGAATCATCGTTTGGGTTGGAAAGGACCTTAAAGATCATTTATTTCCAACCCCCTGCCATGGGCAGGGACTCCTTCCACCCAGAGTACCACTCTCCTTGGTATAAACCCCAGTGTTTGCAAATGTTCATCAAAGTCCTTTAATCTCTGCTGCTTTGAACCACAAAATTGCCTTTCCTCTCCGAGATTTTGGCAAAACATGTAATTACAGCACGACAAACACTGTTCACCAGGTGTGTGTGTCGCTTTTTATCTGTCTAAAGTGCCCACATCACCAAATGGCACTGCCTAAGTCCCAGGATAACCTCTGCTCCAAAAAGGGTAAAAAAAGAGGGAGGAAAGGGATGAAAGACATCAAGAGGGAGAGCTGTTCCTCCTGACTGACAAGAGCCCAGGTGCTCACACATCTCTGTATGTGTTTATTTCAAATTCCTCCATGCAGACCTACCCCATCACCTTTTTTTTTGGGCTTAAGTGCATCAGTACAGAACTGTTCCTCATTAGTTTAAATTAACCATAATGGCCCTGATTTGGAGAGAAAGGAGGGGATAGATGAAAAGCAAGGAGGTGGCAGGATGGCAGCGAGCTCTGATGGGCTTTAGCTGAGCTGCAGTGACAGCACAGGATGTGATCTCTCCCTGCCCTGGTGGGGAGGGCAAAGGCATCAGTGCAACCTCAAGGGTTTTCTGTGTGGTTGGTGCACGTGTGGCAGCCCCCAGGCTCTTATCCCCACCAAAAATTGCCCCTTCAGCTCTCCCATCCCATCCTTGCACCCCATTCAAACCCTGCAGTCCACGCCAGCTCAAACCTCTCAGCAGCAGGGACAAGTTGTGTTTGGAGACATCAGGAGAGGAGGAGAGCTCAGGATCAGGGCAGGATCAGGGCAGATGCAAAATCTTCATCCCAATAAACCTCTCTTTCCTTCCTACGTGGTTAAAATCCCGCTGTACATGAGAAGCTTCAGCCAAGCCTCCACTTTGGAGAGAGGCACATGTTTTCTTTATCTCTGGGTGTCACTGGATAGATTAGATGAGATAAATATATCTCCACAGCAATCTGTGTTGCTGCAAAGATAGGGCTACAAAATTCCATGGGATGAGATCTTCTCATGCTGAGTTTAGCATCCCAGTAAGAAACAATCCTTCATTTTGGTGGCTGACATGTTTTCATCAAAACATAAGGAAACTGAATTTGACCTCAAGTGTTGGGTGTTTGACCATTTTTTTTTTTTAATTCACATTAAAAAAGCTGTTAAGTGTTTGTTGGATGGGTTATTTTAAGCAAAACCCTCCTTATCAACATTTTCCTTGTGCAGTATTTTTCCTATTTTCTTGTATTTTCCAGTTTTCTTGTTTTCAGCAGGGCCAAAAGCCCAGCTCATGGAAGTTGGGTGAAATCTTAAGGGAAAAAAAAGGTGCATGAAAGAAATGAGGAAAATAAAAAAAAAAAATGTGTCATTTCCTGCAATGATTATCAAGGGAAACAAAGGAAAAAATAAACTATAATTTTTTTGTCCACTCTCATGCCCAGTGAATCCACAGATCTCCCATGCTCTGACAGCACCAGTTAAATCATCCCACTGTCCAACTGACCTGCCCTTTATAACAATTATTTTTTTAAGGAAAAAAAAAGTTTTAAAAGCATGGATAAACACACTCTAAGGAAATATTTCCTGTGTACAGTAGAAAGAGGCTGAGGGAGAGCCCCTGCTCACCAGCAGGGTCAGTCCCCATCACAATGTATGGAGGCAGGTCACCGGGGGGAAACCAGTGTAAACAGGATCTGCTTTTATCAGTGGGAAAAGAAAACCCGGGCCTGTTTAAATCAGCCAGAAATATGTGCCTGTATGTTTTAGTCACAAGCTGCTGTGTCCAAGCCTCGCTGCTCGGCTCAGTCACGGACAGGGAGCTGTCCCTGCACACGAGACCCCGACTGGCCCTTCTGCTTTGGGAAGCAGCTCATAGGGGGATTGCCTGCACCAGGAGGGCCGGGCTGGGGTGGTGGGACTGGGAGAAGAGGGTCTGGCATGGGAGGGATGCTTGATGGAAACCCTGGAGGTGGGACAAAAAAGGAAACCTGGCAGGGCATCCTTCTGGTGGGATGCTGCGGCTTGGGGAGACAGGATGGCTGTGAAGGGCAGACTCCTGGTGGGGTTCTGGGGCTTGGGGGGACAGGATGGCTGTGAAGGGCAGTGTCCTGGTGGGGTTCTGGGGCTTGGGGAGACAGGATGGCTGTGAAGGGCAGCCTCCTGGTGGGGTTCTGGGGCTTGGGGGGACAGGATGGCTGTGAAGGGCAGCCTCCTGGTGGGGTTCTGGGGCTGAGGGAGGCCATGGCAGCCTGGCAGGACATCCTCCCGCTGGGGCGCTGTGCCGGGGGTCCCGCTCCGGGGTCTCCGGGGGGATGGAGCATCCCGAGCTGTCCCCGCAGCCGGGACAAGCCCTGCGCTCTGCTGCCCTCCCGCGGTGACGGGCGGGAGTGCTGCACCCCCGGGGCTGAGCCGCCTCCTGGGGCTGTACCCGAGTTCTG
>NC_031771.1:65884516-65885035 GCF_001522545.3 Parus major
CCTCCTGGGGCTGTACCCCAGAGCTGAGTGACCCTCCTGGGGCTGTACCCGAGTTCTGAGTGACCTCCTGGGGCTGTACCCCAGAGCTGAGTGACCTCCTGGGACTGTACCCCAGTTCTGAGTGACCCTCCTGGGGCTGTACCCCAGTTCTGAGTGACCTCCTGGGGCTGTACCCCAGAGCTGAGTGACCCTCCTGGGGCTGTACCCTAGTTCTGAGTGACCCTCCTGGGGTTTTACCCTAGCTCTGAGTGACCTTCTGGGGCTGTACGCCAGTGCTGAGACCCTCCCGGGGGCTGCTCCCCCCAGAGTGCCTGAACCCCCTCCATCATCTCGCCTTCGCTCCTCTCCATCATCTCGCCTTGACCCTCTCCATCATCCCGCCTTGACTCCCCTCCATCATTTCTCCTCTCCCCGCCGGCTCCTCTGCCTGTTTCACTCTTCCCCGGGCTCGCCTCGTCCTGCAAGGCAGCGCTGCCGCTGCTGCCGCCTCCTCCTCCTCCTCCTCCTCCTCCTCCTCCT
>NC_031771.1:65885379-65892520 GCF_001522545.3 Parus major
GGGGGCAGCGCGGACGGACGGCGTGAAGCGGGCGGGGGGCGACGGGCAGCTCGTCCTGCCCTCCCTCCGTCTCTCTCTCCATCCCTCTCTCCCCTCCATCCCTCCGCCCCGGCCGGGGGAGCGAGGTGCGGAGCGCGTCTTGGCGGGGGCTGCCAGCCGGGGATCATGCCGGGGGAGCTGCGCCTCGGCACCGCTTTCTCCTCGCCCTCCATGGAGCCCGGACTTTTTCTACAATGACTTTCCCCGAGCTGAGCAATGGCAGCTTGATTGGGAACCGGACGGGACAAGGCGGCCACAGCGCTGCCAACCGGTCCTGGGGGCTGCAAGGGGAGGAGAGCCCCGAGGGCAACGGCACCACTCTGACTTTCGCCGTGGATGTACAGGCGGTGGGCGTCGGGGTCTTCCTGGCCGTCTTCATCCTCTCGGCCATCGTGGGGAACATCCTGGTCATCCTCTCGGTGGCTTGCAACCGGCACCTGCAGACGGTCACCAACTACTTCATCGTCAACCTGGCCATCGCCGACCTGCTGCTCAGCACCACCGTGCTGCCCTTCTCGGCCACCCTGGAGGTTTTGGGTTTCTGGGTGTTCGGGCGCATCTTCTGCAACATCTGGGCAGCGGTGGACGTGCTGTGCTGCTCTGCCTCCATCATGAGCCTGTGCATCATCTCCGTGGACAGGTACATCGGAGTCAAGTACTCCCTCAAGTACCCCACCATCATGACCGAGAGGAAGGCGGGGGTCATCCTCGTGGTGGTCTGGCTCTCCTCCATGGTCATCTCCATCGGGCCACTGCTGGGCTGGAAGGAGCCGCCGCCGCCGGATGAGAGCATCTGCAGCATCACGGAGGAGCCGGGCTATGCCCTGTTCTCCTCCCTCTTCTCCTTCTACCTGCCCCTCATGGTCATCCTGGTGATGTACTTCAGGATTTACGTGGTGGCCAGGCGGACCACCCGGAGCCTGGAGGCAGGGGTCAAGAAGGAGAGGAACAAGTCCATGGAGGTGGTGCTGCGCATCCACTGCCGCAGCGTGCTGGAGGAGCCTCTCTCCAGCACCCGGAGCAAGGGCCACAACTTCAGGAGCTCCCTCTCCGTGCGGCTCCTCAAGTTCTCCCGGGAGAAAAAAGCAGCCAAGACTCTGGCCATCGTCGTGGGTGTTTTCATCCTCTGCTGGTTCCCCTTCTTCTTCATCCTGCCTTTCGGTAAGTGAGCCCAGCCCAGCTCCGCTGCCTGGGGCTGAACCCCCGGGGACCTGCTCCTCGGGACAAACTTTACAAGAGACAACTTGTGCATGGAAATGAGGGGTAGGTGACTGATAGGTGAATAAACTAGCGATGAATTAATTCAATTAATTAACACTTATTCAATATTTATTAAGCAAAGTCATATAATCAATCAAAGTAGATAGCAAATGAATAAAATAGCAGCATAATAATTGCTTTAATTAATTCACTCTGCGTTCAGCATTTTAACTAACGAAGTTCAGGCTAAGGAGGAAGCAGCTGTGTTTCAAACAGGCTGATTTTATGGCACAGTGGTCTCCAAACTGTTTTGCTATCTTCTCGTTCTCCCAGTTTGGGAACTGCACCTGGATATGCCCCTGTGGGTCCAGGACTCCCACCTCTGCTGGAGATTAGTGAGGTTTTACCCCTCCAAGGAGTGTGTCAGAGCCTGAAGCACAAATCTTGACTTCCCGGGTTGCTGTTGCTGTGCAGAGACCTGGAGCAGGACGGGGTATTTATTATCCATAAGGGTGATGGGTGAAGATCCCATCTGGTTTTCCAGCACTGATCCACCACCCCCAGGAGCTGCTGCCCTGCTGTAGTGCCTGTGTGCTCATTTAGGGCTGTCTCACGAGTTGTGCTCTGAAGTTTTGGCAAGTTGTTTGTGAAAAGGATGCTCCCCCCTGCGTGCAGGGGAGGCTGAGCAGGCACAGAGCCCACCAGGGTGGTGTGATGATGTCCAAAGCAGCGTCCCCTTCCAGCACCGGTGGCCCAGATGTGCAGGGAAGCCAGTGCTCCCCATGCTAACAGCAGGCACCCAGCTCAGGGGACCTGATTAACCCTCTGGAATGCTGCAGCTGAACCTGGAGCTGGGGAGAAAGAGGTTAAAATAACTCCTGAGCAGCAGCAGCAGCCTCTGCACAGAGCTCAGCACAGCAGAGAGGTCTGGCATTCCATCTGCCAGCTGGGACCCACGTGTGCCACAGCCCATGGGGCACTTGTGTCCCCACAAACCCCACGGCCAGGGGAATGTTCATCACACTGGGGATGCCCTTTTTCCCAGGGTTTCTCACATCCTCTGGCTCGGGGCTGCCTCTCAAGTCAGTGGGAACAGCATCGTGGCTGCCGGGCAGATTTTGACC
This sequence comes from Parus major, assembly GCF_001522545.3. Taxonomy (NCBI): domain Eukaryota; kingdom Metazoa; phylum Chordata; class Aves; order Passeriformes; family Paridae; genus Parus; species Parus major. Next base: position 65,887,743 of record NC_031771.1, read on the forward strand.
TGCTGAGGTTTTGAGCTCCCTCCAGCACTGGGGCTGATTCCCTGGCCTGTCTCCCCAGGGACAGCTGGAGCTGTGGGACAGCCTCCAGTGGGATAATCCACCGGGATCGAGAGCTGAGGTGTCCCAGGAGTGGTGGATCAGGGCTGTGAATGTCTGCTCTCACCGTGCTGCTGCCTGGTGCCTCTGCTCCAGTGTCTCCCTGTGGGTCAGGGGGGTTTTGGGGGTTTGGCTCAGCTCTCCACAGGGGTGGAATCATTCCTGTGAGGAATTTTCATCCTGTGGGAGCGTTGCAGTTGGTGGTATTACTCAGACAGGGAGCAGTAAGGCTGCACTGAGCTCCTCTCCCTGCAAGACCTGGGATGAGTTATCCCATCTGACCATGCCTCAGTTTCCCTTTCAGTGATCAGGTATTGGGGGGAATGGAGGGGAAGTGGTGTAAGCTGCAAATAAAGAGTTTGAGAATTGTGGGGCTCAGGGAGATGCCAGTACTTGAAGGCTGAGCTCTCCGGGCAGCCCCACTCTGATATTCCCTTCCTTGGCCAACCAGGGCAGGGACCAGCTCCAAACCTCATTTGCACCTTTACACCTTAAAATCATGAAATCACAGAATTATTGGGGATGGAAGAGACTTTAAAGATTGTCTAGTTCCAGCCACCTGACAACCTTCCAGCTAGTGAAGCTGGAAATCAGGATCCTGTTCCTCTGAGTTACTCCCAGTACTTTGAAACAGAGAAGGAACCTCAGGCAAATACTTTTCAGTAGGAAAAAAAATGATTTTATTTTGTTTTACCATATCTGTTCTGCCTCAAAACCCTTGAGCCAGCTTCTCTGCTGATGCTAATCAGAGAAGTCAAAGGAGGCACAATGATTTCCACCAGCTAAAAGTCCAAACTTCATTCTTTAGGTACCTCCCATGAACCCATTTGCTTCTTCCGAGCACAGAACTGGCCAAGTCCTTTATAAACACAGCTTTGATCTTTACTTCCTGCCATATTATATGTATAATACAAACACAGCAAAAGTTCATTTATTTTATGACTACAAATTATGCTGCCTCTGATTCCCCCACCCCCTTTATTAATTGCAATTTCCTATTCAAATCTGAGAATCGTTCAATGCTGTCAAGAATGGAACAGAAATTTCTAATCTTGGATTTTATAGCTCAGGAGAGAGCAAGTTGTGAAAAGTTTCTGAAACTTGCAGAAATCAGTACATTTTACTGCAAATCCACAAGCTGAAACATGCTGAGGCCAACTCTGCTAAAAAAGAAGGTTGTAAGTGGTAAAGTAGAATGGGTTTTATTTATTTCATTAGACAAAGTTAGGTGAAATAATTCGGGACCAACTGAAAATGATAATGATACACATTTAAATAGAAGTGAAATTCCTATGAAAAACAAAGTAACTTTCAATTGAAGAGCAATGTATTGTTTCAACTTAAGAGTAAATGGGAATTTAGTAAAATTCAGAGACATTTCAAGCTGAGCCTTCAAAAGGCATCGAAGTGAAATGAATAAGTGATCTACTTTCTTCTGAAAAATATCCAAATGTTTTGACTTCTTTTTTTCTCTCTTTGACATGAATTTGCAAGAAGTCATCACTGAGTCACACTGTTCACTGATGTCTGATTAAAATTTTTAGTAAAATTAAATTTTTCAAGTGACAAAAGACTCTCAGCTCCACGTAAAAGTCCTTCAGCACTCGGAAACTTCCGTACTCACGCCTTCCTCGGTGTCTCTGAGTCTGCACAAATCCCTGCCACTCTCTGCAGAGTAGTTCCCACATTTGTCACACAGGAGTAATATTCATCACATCGGTGCTGAAAAGCTGAAATAGCCCCAAATTTCAAATAACAAGGGTTTGAAATGCTGTCAGCCGTTTCTCCGTACTCGAATAATCTGCGATGATTCTTTCTTTAAATCAGCTCAAACGCCCCGATGCCGCCACAGTCCGTTTATCAGCTGAGTAATTTAACTCCCTCTTGGATGTGTGGTCACAGTCCCTGAGCACTGGAGGCAATCACCAGGAGTTTAAATACAATTAACAGCTTCTGTGGCTAATGAGGGTGTGTAGCAGCGGGTTGTTCAACCCAAGATGAAATCAAAGATGAAATTGTAGCTCGTGTTTAGGTCGTGTCTTTGCCGAGCGTGGGGAGCAGTGGAGCTGTCCTGGGCTGCTGTGTGGGGATGCCGGGAGGTGGTTCTGGGCTTTGTGGAAGGGTCTCTCTTCCCTGAGCAAACACCTGTCAAGAGAATTTACCTGGAGACTTTTCAGAGATGTAGGGCCAGGAGTTTAGGGCTGGTTTGTAGCATAGGGTTCATCTCCCTTTGGTTGTCTCAGGCCACGGAGATGCTCCAAGGGCTGGAGCTCCTCTGCTCTGGAGCCAGGCTGGGAGAGCTGGGGGTGCTCACCTGGAAAGGAAAAGGATCCAGGGGGTCCTCAGAGCCTAAAGGAGGTTTATAGAAGGAGGAAGAATGACTTACTATGTGGGCAGAAAGTGATAGGACAAGGGACAGTGTTTTTAAAGTGCCAGAGGGCAGGGATAGATGGAATACTGGGAAGAAATTGTTCCCTGTGAGGGTGGGCAGGCCCTGGCAGAGGGGACCCAGAGAAGCTGTGGCTGCCCCTGGATCCCTGGAAGTGTCCAGGGCCAGGTTGGAGCAAACTGGGATAGGGGGAGGTGTTCCTGCCCATGGCATGGATGATGTTGAAGGTCCCTTCCTACCCAAACCATAGCATGGTTCTGTACAAAAACATCCAGGCACAAATAGTGAGGTGATGGTGCCTGCACTGCAGGTATTTGCAGAAAAGTGGGATATATCCTAGTCTGGATTTTTTACTCAATGACTTCTGAGGGCTCCTTCAGCTTTAACAATTCTGTGACTCTGTAGAGGCTTCACTAGCTCTTTTCTTAATGGAAAATCCTGTTAAAAGTTAGGTGCTGGCTTTGTCCTTGCAGTAGGACACCTGTGCCAGGTGGTCAGGGAGCCAAAACCCCCTGCAGATTGTCACCTGCTCTCTCAAACCTCATCCAAATGGAAGTAAATAAGAATAGAAAGGGGGTGGAGGCCTGATTCCCATCACTCTTCACCTGGGGAACACCTGAAGTCAATGTGAGTCCTCAGACAGGACCATTCCAGGAGGTCAAGACCTTCTCCATCAGCACCTCAGAAGGACCTAGGAGGAAATGGCCATCCTTTGGGATCAAGGACAGACTAGCTGGCACCCAGGATGGTGAGTTATGTACCTCAGTGCCTGTTTTTTAAGCATGGTCTAATCTCCCATAGTGGGCTCCCATGTTTGTTATGAAATCAAGACTGGTGTGAGAAAGACACACAGTGAGAAATGAGGAAACACCACACAGGGGTGAAGACCACAACCTGAGGCTCCCTTCACCCTGTCCATCCACAAGCAGCAGGTTATCCAGCCAAGGAATGCCTGAGGAGATCCCTGAGCGTGGAGAAAACCTTCCAGACCGACAGTCTGATGTTTGCCTTGGGTTGGTGACTTGATGTGTTTGCAGGGGAAGCTGCTGCTCATTTCCAGGTGTGATTCAGAAGAGTGAACTGGCTTTTCCACCTGAAGGACAGGCAGCTGCTACACCAGCCAGGCTCTGAAAGGTCTCCTCCAAACCAAAATATAGATATCTTTGTAGTTGCTGTCTGGTTGACACAGGGCAAGAGCCCTTTCACAAACATTTTGCAGAGCTCAACTTTGCAGTGCTCAACTTCAGGAAGTGCCACTTGTAAAATAAATGATGGGGAAAACACTGTGAAAGCACATTTCATGTGAGATTAAATCTGTTCTGGTAGAAATGAAGAATCTAATTCTACTCTGATAAAAGAGCATTTAGCATGGTTTCCTAATAGATAAAGGGCTTGTGTTATCACTCTGCCTGTGATGAACTCACCACCTGATGAACTCTTTCATGATAGAATCACAGAATGGTTTGGGCTGGGAGGGACCTGAAAGTTCATCTCATTTCACCCCCTGCCATAGGCAGGGACACCTCCCACTAAAGCAGGTGGCTCCAAGCCCTGTCCCCTCTCCTGACCTGGTCACACTGCTCTGGGTGGAGCCCATAATCAACCCCAGTGGCATTTGAAAATGTGCTAAAAGTGTTCTAATATCCCAAGTTCCTATAAAAATGGGCAGATGGGTAAAGGGCTGAAAATTCCATACTCTCACTCACAGAAGGAAGGTTCAGAGCAAGCCCAGCACCTGGTTAGACATCAGAAAATACTGGAAATCTACCACAAGACACAATCCCTGGAAAAATCCACACTTCTTTAGTGTTGTTCTGCACAGGACCTGATAAAAAAAGGTGAAGGATTAAAGTACATTTAATTACTTTGATTGTCAGGGCAGTTCCTTGTATCTCCTGAAATTTTCTGAGTTGTGGTGGGCGTGGCAGAACTGACATGGAAAAAGGAATGCAGATTCTTTGGAATAATTATTTATGGCCCAGAGCACATCTGCCACAAGTCCCCTGTTGGTCCTGGTTCACAGTAACCATACACTGATTAAAAACACCAGCAAAGACACTGGTGGGGTCAAAAGCTGCTAGTAAAAATAATAATAATAATAATAATAATGATAATAGATAATAGATAATAATATATTATATATAATAAATGCTCTGGTTGCATTTATTGAACATCATCCAGGAAAGAGTCACCACAGGATGATCCCATCAAATGGACTCATGCAAAATTACCATAAATTCATTAAATTATAGGGGATGGATGGATGGATGATGGAGGATGGATGGATGATGGA
>NC_031771.1:65893750-65936820 GCF_001522545.3 Parus major
CCCATATCCCTTTCTCACAAAGACAACACTTGGCCCCAAACCATTCCTGAACTATTCCAAGACTATTTTTAAATCATTCAAGTGAGGGGAAATTGCTTTCCCTGACAAATTTTACTTTTGCTTCAGCAGCCCTCAGATGTGATTTGTGCTTCTCTTTCTCCCACTCAGAGTGTCTGCAGTAGCACCAGGGCTCTGCAGCAGCCTGCCAGAGTGTCTTTCCTGGGGCATGACAGCAGGGATGTGTGCAGTGGGAACGGCACAGGGACACGTGGGGGTGTGCAGCCCACTGGGGGAACAGCGGATTCACCTGCAGGGATTGTGTCTGCCTAGAGAAACTCGTCAGAAAAACAACCTGGGAGCCGGGTTTCCCTCCAGGGAAAACACAATTCCATCCTGCAGGAGGGCACAGGAGAGAATTACAAGTAGGCACATGGATAACGAGCCTGTGAGTGAATTATGCAGCTGTATAAAGCATTAGACAGTGTTGATTCCTGCCATGTGCCTGAGTGCAGAAGACACCAGGGTGGCAGAAAAACAGGGAAACACTCCCTGTTTGTTTGGAAACAATCAGCCAAAAACAGTTATTTGAAGCCCAAGTGTTTCCTACCCATCACCTGTGTGAAGCAATGCAGTGATTTGGAGTAGGACCCAGATATTCCATGGCCTGTGTAAGGGATTATTCTGTTTCCAGTCCACCCTCTACACCACCAAATAAAACTATTTAAAGCCAAATGTCCGTTTTTACATGGCAGAGTCCTGGTACATCTCAAGGGAGTTGCTATAAGGAGTGTACCACAAACAGGGGAAAAAATAGACCCTGAAAAACTTGAAACTACTGGGATTCAGTGAGCAAAATGTTACAAAATCTCTCAACAGGAGTTTTGGAACCCATACCAGAATACACCACATAACAGTAAATTCATCTATATTAAGCTGGGTTTGATGGCTTTACTATATTTAACAAAACAAGAGTATTTCCTTGGAAAAGCAACCTGAATTATCTTCTGATGGATCAATAGGAGTTTTACCTGCTGTGATTACGGTGCTGTATTCTAGGTAGGGCTAATAGCAGCTTTTAATATTATGGGACCCTTCTGGGATAAAGTCCCAGTTTTCTCATTGTCTGTCAGGTGAAATTTTCTATTCTGTGTCTCTGTAACAAGCTGAGTCTGTTCTGCCAAATGTGAGACAACATGAGATGGACAAACCTGTGAAAGACAATGGGCAAAACACAAAGTTTGGTTCTTGGGGTCTCTATCCTTGCAGGTACAGAGCAGGAGATTTATTTGCATCATTCCTTATGGGATAACTTGCTGTATTGATTCTATGATTCTATTGAATCAGCTTTGTTGGATCATTAGGATGATGTGTAGGAAGAATTCCTTCATGGAGAGGGTTGTCAAACACCAGCAAAGGCTGCCCAGGCAGTGGTGGATTCCCCACCCCTGGAGGATGTGTGGATATGGCACTTGGAATGGTTGGACTTTTTTATCTTAGGGGGCTTTTCCAACCTTAATGGCTCTGTGATTCCCTGATTCTACTTCTGCCTGCCCTGTGTTCTCTGATTTGGTGCTCTATGGAACTGTCACGTGGTAGCAGAGGACTGCACTTCTCCCTGCACCATAATTTATGGGAGAGATCAGCCCAGGGATGGATTAACTGCAGTGGCTGGAACAGGAGATGGTTTTTAGCTGCTCCTAATGAATAGCCCTTCTCCAAGAGGGCTTGTAGCTGATGCCTTTGGAGCCAAGCCCAAGAACCACCAGATTTGGTGGCACAAAACCAACTGCCAGCTTGATCAAGAGAGGGCATTTCCTCCTCCTGGGCAGTTTCCAGCCTGAGGCAATTCACAGCTCAGTCATTAAGGCCCATGAAATGCAACTTTTATTTTTACCCCCTCCAGTAGCTGGAAAAAAAAGAAAAAAATTAAAATAAACATTTACAAGGGATTCCTGCTGGAGAAATCCCTGCACTGGCCAAGTCCAAGCTGCCTTCCCCTTTGTTCACAGTGAGCACATTGATGGCATTCAGTTAAGGAAGGTCAGCAGGAGATAGGAGAATACAGGACTGGCCCCAGACAGCTCTTTCCAACACAGATCTGCCCAAGAGGTGTTCCTGGAGCTGTAGCAACATGGGATTGTTGGTGCCACTTGGTTGCAGGACCTGGAATCAAACTTGTTCCTCTTATTTGTCATGGTTAATGGGATCTGTGTTTCCCCCAGTGAGTCAGAACTTGGAGGAAATCACGGGGGTTTCCCTGTCTGATCTCCTGAATTAAAGAAATCCTGTTTGTGCTCCCCTGCAAGGCTCTTGCAGTGCAAGACTGCAAGTGCTGAGACACCCAAGAACAAAGCTTCAAACCTTACAAAAAATGTCCATGACATGAAAAAAATTAGCCATAAGGCAGCCCTGCAAGAGATCTCCAATTAAAGGATCAATTATACAAACACTGGGCAGGGAACAGCCCCCACCCACTGCACAAGAATCCAGCCCCAGGCTTTGCTGGAAGGGCCAGAGCTCAGTCAGGGGCAAAACCTTGGTGAAAGCATTTAGGCAGGGAAAGGATAAAAAATAAACTTGTTTGGAATTAGGGAAAAATCATATCCTAGGCCTAAAACGGATGGTTTGTAGCACAGTGAGGAGTGGGGGTATCTTTGTGGCAGTGAGGAAAGAGGGGGTTAGGGCAGCAGGACCAGGAAAGGGACAAGAATCTCCCCTGCAGCAGGAGGATGATGTGGACCCAGGCATTGCTGAGGGGAGATGTCACCAGCACAGTGGGCTTGTGTCACATCTCAAACCTGGCTGTTCTCCAGCTCAAGTTTCTTCAGAGCAGATCCAGAAATCACTGAGAAACAGCTCATGAGTAATGACAGGGATCACGGAGGGCACTGACCCCAAAACCCAGGGACTCTGTTTTGAGCCCCTAGGTCACCAGATGAAGATGAAATGATATTATTTCTTGCCCTCTCCCCTGAGTTCCCAGCAGGGAACCTGACACCTGTATTCCCTCCTTAGCTGTGTTCTCAGAAACACAATTTGGAAGGGCATGGGGCACACAGAAAACACAGCAGTGATGGCACCATCAGCTGCCTCTTGTCCTGGTTTGAGAGCAGAGGACTTGGGTTCAGAGCAGCTTCCAACCTTTGAACCTCAGCCTTTGCAGCCAGGTTCTCTCAGACTCTTGCCAAGCTGCACCAGAAAACTTTTTCAGCCATGGGCTCCTTCTGTTCCCAGGGTTCCTTCCATAGGAATTCTCTGGAAAGCTGTGAGGATGCAGTGTGAAGTCCAGCTGGCAGCCAGCCAAGGGCTTGTGGGGGTTTGGGGAAACAAAGCAGAGTGACTTTACATCACAGGGTTTGTTTTCTTCGTATTCCTCACTCAGGGTTTATCACAGAATCACAGAATGGTTTGGGTTGGATCACAAATACCATCCAATTCCACCCCCTGCCATGGGCAGGGACACCTTCCACTATCCCAGGTGGCTCCAAGCTCCATCCAACCTGGCCTTGGGGACTTCCAGGGATCCAGGGGCAGCCACAGCTTCTCTGGACACCCTGTACCAGGGCCTCCCCTCCTTCTCTGTAATGAGAACGAATGAGCAAAGAGCAGGATTTTCCAGATACTGCATCTCTCCCTTTCTTCTGCCTTGTAAAAGCTGGATTATTTGGGATTAAATCATGCTGTGCTCCACTTCCAGTGACACCACACAGATGCAGCACCCCTGGGCTCTTTGCAGACTGATCCATCCTTCATGATGCACAACCCCTTTAGCCACTTTAGTGCTTCAGCCTCTTCTGTCTCAGGGGCTGTTCAGACAGCAGTGTTATTCCCAGACTGAAGCAGCTCAAACTAGTGGATCCAGATGGATGTGGGAGGCAGGAGAGCACCCTGTAGTATCTGCATGCAGGCAGACTGCAGTTTTGCCAGCATTTAGGCAAAGGAGTGGTGCAGATACTGGCAGAGAGCTTCTGCTCTCCTGGGAAAGCCACCCAGGAGAAGGGAACAACAATTCCCATTGCATTTCATCCCTCCCTGAGTCCCCTTTCCTGAACAGCTCTGTAATCAGTGCTTCCCTTCTCATCCATGGCTCTGACAGACAAGGAATGTAATAACTTCTGCTGTGGAGGTAGACAAAGAAATTGGGACCAGACCAGCAGGTGAAGATTTCTGTGTTGTCTGTGAGCAGGTGGATGTCTCACCTCCTGTTGCTGTCCATGCCTACAGAGCCCTGATTGCTCACCAGGCTTGGATTGCAATTTCCTTCCCTGAAATATGCCCAGTGCCATCCCTAAGGCAGACGAGGAAAACAGGATAGAGAGAAGCTCCATGCTCTTCTAGAAGGACATCCAGGGCCCAGGAGGGGCATCCCAAGGCATTTATCTCCAGTGGTACAAGATGCAGAGGCAACCTCTGTGTCTGCTTTCATATGGCTGGATTGCAGCCTGGATTGCTTTCCCAAGAAATTAAAACCACACATCCTCATGTGAAATACATCCAGTAACCTCCCCACTCACACATTTCATTCTCTACCCCAAAAACTGGAGTTTAGGATGTGCCCTGCAGCTTGGTACCTTGGCATGTCAACACCTTTCCCTCAGATGCACATTTCCACAGGTGGATTCTGAAGCTGTGTCCTGAAAATTAAAATAAAGGGGTCACTTCTGCCTGCTCAGATGGCCTGAGAGGAGCCAGCCCTGCTTCCTTCACACTGCTGCCAAGCACTGAACACATTTGCTTCTGTGCAGAAATAGTGGGAAATATGTATAAAAGTCTCTGAAGGAAGGGCTTAATTTTTGCTGACAGGCAGAGATAGAGAAGAAAAGTCATTTGTGTGATTTTACTGGTCTGACCTGACCCTTTCTTCTGTAGTCTCCATCACTTTGCCAGTGCTCCAGGAAAGCAGGACCCCACTGACTTTCTCATGGAAAACATGGATTTATCTGCCAGTTTGACCTTTCCTTTTAGGACAGGTAGTGACAGTAAGGTGTTGGACAGGGTGGTGGTGCACACAAAGCTTGTCCCATCACAGCTTTAGGTCTTTGCCCACCTGCTGATACCGAGATGTGAGAAGCAGAAACACACAAGGCCAGGTTGGATGGGGCTCAGAAGTTTCCCTGTCCATGGCAGGGGGCTGGAGCTGGATCATCCCGAGGTCCCTCCAACCCAAACCACTCTTCAATTCCATTATTTCATAACACATGTGATGCTCAGACTCTTCTTGGGATTAATTAGCATCCCTTAACGACCCCAGTGGGCAGCATGGCTGCTGCTCTCCTACAGGAAGGATCCATGAACTTCCCCCAAAGGTCAGGGGAATGAGGACGTGGGCGGTTTCGTTTTCCTGCTGCAAGGACAGGGCAAGGGAAAGTATTTACATTCAAAACAGAACTTTCCCAGTGCCTGTGGCTGCTCAAGTCAAAGGCAGGGAGGGAAGGGGGCTGAGTGGAGAGTGTTTACATTAAATGGGGCCATCAGCCTGTCAGGATGAATTCCAACATTCAGCTGGAAAAGGTCTGTTCCTTCCCTGTGTGCTCTTGCTCTACACGCCGCAGCATGCACTCAGAGAAACCACAGGTGGTTAAATTAACAGCCTAATGTATGGAACAGAAAATAATTTGCTCCTAAACCAAGCATTTAGTGCTCAAAGCAGAGCTGGGTGACTCACAGCAGAATTCAGATCAGCCATTGGAGAGCAACACTGCAGAAATAGGATCACGTTTGCCATCCCACCAAGTGCATTGGCAATCCCTCAGGTGCCTTCTTCCTTTGCAGCTCTTCATCTTCTTCTCCCTTTTCCTGATTCTCCTCCTGTCTGTACCCCTCTGTGGCTCTGGAGGCAAATACCACGGGCAGTTGTCACATTTGGAGAAAGGATTGCCTGCCACTTCAGGTTCCCATGGATCAGCCATGATCCCATTCAAAATCCCTTGGGCTTCATGTGTGTCCCAGTCCCTGAACCTCTGCTGCTGTGCCTTGGGAGAGGCCATTTACTGCACCCAGTTCTTGGAAATTTTATTGTTTGCAGTGGGAACATATCTGTGCTTCCTTGCAAATTCATTCGTTTCGTGTCCGTGTCATCTTCCTTAAGTAATTAGATTCTATCCTTGGATTTCACCCTTCTGGCAAACAACTTCTTAGAGGTCTTCTCCCCCTGCAGCCTCTTTTTGTTGAATCTATCCCACCTAATGAATTGTTCCTGCCTTTACCATCCATGTTCCCCTGCTGATCCATCTGGATTTACTCCCCTTTAGGTCACTGATGGTTTGGGTGCTTGGGGAGACCAGCCTTGTACTTTACACTCAAACTCTGGAGGACACAGCAGAAAAACAGATGTCTGGGCAAGCAGTTCTGTGTGGAAATAACCCTGATGTCCCCGTTAGCAATGGTGCTGACAGGTCACACTTCCCACCTGGAGGGGAGAACCACCTGGATTGTCTTGGTGGATGTCCCCCGTGGTTGTCTCTGCCCAGGCTGTGCAGCTTGGTGCTCTGCCTGTGAAGCTGGCACTGGGTTTGGACAATTCTGGGTCATGACACAGAGACCTCCAAGGAAAAGCATCTAAAAGATAAGTGTTTGCTCCCTGCCATGCCCAAGCTCAGGCTCACAACAGGGTTAATTTCAAAAACCCATCTTTTTCACTGCTGTTTTGTCCCATAAGGGATTTTCCATGGGATCTTTCTTCCAGACTCAGCTGGAAACATCTCCCCAGGTCACTGGAGGAGTCACTCCTGGAAACCCTGAGGTTCCCATCTGGCAGTGCTGAAATGCAGATGAAGAAATGCTGCTCCCCTGCCAGATGTGAGTCATCCTCCATCTCCAACCCTGCCTGATGGTCACCGTGGGTCAACCACCTCAGAAAAATGGTCTGGGAAAGTCCATTTTTCTGTCTCCCTATTTATTTCTTGACATTTCTAAACGCCTTCCTCTCACTCTTCTCCAGCTCAGGAGTGACTGCATTTCAGGTTCAGAGGGGACTAAGGAACCTTTATTTTATTCCAAACTGCATGATTAAGGAGGCAGCTCTACCACACATGTTTGAAAAAGGTGTCAGAGTCAGCAAGAAATCACTTTGCTTGTGAAGAGACAGAGGGACTGAGCCAGCTGTAGGTGAGGAAACCCTCTCCAGGGTCTGGCAGGCACCCAGGCAGTGCAGTGGGCTCTTTTAAGTGCTCTGCAAAGCCAGACACTGAATTTAGGTGTCTGCATTGGGGTCACCACTGTTGTCACCCTGTGGACATCTTTATACCCAGAGTTTGTTGTCTTCCTTCTCAAGGTTAAATCCTTCCTCCTGGAGTGGCTGTTGGTCTCCACCCCGCTGTGAATGTATTTTTTTGTCCCCATTCTGCTGGTGCTAGGCTGGTCACTCAGTAAAGTTTCAGCTCTGGCAAGTTTTCTCTTGTTTTCATCCTCTCCTTGGTTATCCTTATTTGCTTGTTTCTCCATTTCATTCCCTGCAGGAAACACAAGCACTATGGCAGGTTTTGACAGGTAAAGTGGAGTTTGGGCCCTGCAGATTTCAGCAGAAACCACCAAGTCTGACATCAGTGCTGAGCCATCCATTCCCCCAGATACTGGCACAGAGTAAAAACCATCCCACTAGACAGATGTTTCCATTGAATTTGGGAATGTCCACAAAACCACTCAGAAAAGGCCTACAAATGAAAAGCAAATTGAGCTGTTTATTACCATTAACAAACAGGAAAAAAAAACAAACAAACAACCCAAACAAACAGCAAAACAACAAAGAATGTGATCATTTGGGAACAATTCGTTACTTGTTATTCCTGCTAATGAAATCTATTTGGACTGCAGTTGAGTCCAGGAACATTGGTGTAGGAGCTGGAATTCCTGTTGTAAAATGGTGATTCCTCACTCCAAAGTCTTCACTGCCTTGTTTTTGTGAGTTTAACTGTGCAAATCGTTGACCTCTGGGCACCATTAGGTTGTGGGGCTACCACAAGTGCTCCACAGCAGATGCACAGAAGAATATCAAGCATTAAAATGTGTATGTTTTCAATGAAAAGTTGGATAATGAGGATGTGGAAACACCCAGGGGAGATCCAGAAGGCTGATAATGGTCCTTTATCAACAGATTTAGAATCTAGTGAGGAAAGAGTTGGGCCAAAAGAAAATTGAACTGTCTTTTTCAAAATGACCCACAATGTCCTGTTTCCTCTTGAGTTTTGATTTGGTTTAGTTTGGTTTGGTTTCTAAACTTAAATGTAAGCAAATTTTAATATAAAGTACTTTGATATGTGTGTCCCTCCCTACCCTAACAGAAAAGTTTTGCTTAGAAAAGTTTCAATATTGAAACTTCACCTTTGTTTTCCAAATTTTTTTCTTTCTCTCTCATCTGCTTTGGCAAAAATAATTTGATGAGTTTTCTCCACATGAAAATTTGTTTTTGTCTCCTCCGATATGTGAATGAAAGAGGCAACCAATAAATTTATGGCCAGGATCAGTCACAGGGAAAATTAGGACAAATCCCTCCCAGTGTTACTTCCAAATCCCTCTCTGGTGCTCTGGGTATCACCCAAACCTCGTCAAGCTGGCCAGAGCTGGGACAGCAGTGCCCCAGGAGAGCAGGACCAGGGGCAGGTTCATGACCTGGGAGATTCCCAGGCTGAGGGGAGTCTGCAGGGCCAGCCCGTAGCTTGGGCTCTTTCCTCTCTCTCAGTGGGAGCATCCAGGGATTTCTGAGTGCCAGGACATCAAAGAGGGGATTATAACCAGCTGTCTCACAGGAATAATTGATAGCAGACCTCTTTACTCCACAAGGAGGTCTCTGAGGGAAGCAAGAGAGGTCGAAAAGAACGGACAAAGGATCGTGGATGTTGAGGGGGTGAGGAGGGCAGATCCCACCTCCTCCCCAGGGTCCCCTCCAGGCAGCAATCCCCCAGCTGGCCCAACCCCTCTTCCTCCCCTGAGGGCAGAGTGCAGCAGTGGACTCTGGATTGATTTGTCACCCAGGGGAATATTTTATGTCACCCAACTTCTCTGTCTCGTTTCCGTAGCCGGGTGCAAGGGCAGGGCAGGATGTCAGTACAGGCAGGGGGTGAAGGGAGAGCAGCACTGGGCTCTGGTGGATGAACAACTGGACATGACCAATGTGTGTCCACAGCCTGGAAAGCCAACAGCACCCTGGGCTGATCCCCCAGCGTGGGCAGCAGGGCAGGGGGATTCTGTCCTTGAGCTCTGCCCAGGTCAGACCCCACCTGCAGAGCTGCCCCAGCCCTGGGGCCAACAGCAGGAGGATGTGGAGCTGCTGGAGAGAGTCCAGAGGAGGCCATGGAGATGCTCCAAGGGCTGGAGCCAGGCTGGGAGAGCTGGGGGTGCTCACCTGGAGAAGGGAAGGCTCCAGGGAGAGCTCAGAGCCCCTTCCAGTGCCTAAAGGGGAATAATTCTTCAATTAAGAAATATAGAGAGAGGCTCTTTACCAGGGCCTGTAATGACAGGACAAGGGGCTACAGTTTTAAACTAAAAGAGAGTAGACTGAGATCGGATTTAAGGACAAAATTTTTACAGTGAGGGTGTTGAGGCCCTGGCACAGTTAGCTCAGAGAAGCTGTGTCTGCCCCATCCCTGGAAGTGTCCCCTTTTCAAGGCATGATTTGACCATCTCCAATGACTGGAAGAACTTTCTTTCAACAGAAGGTGAAATTATCTGAGTAGAAGCATTTTGTCCTCCATTCTCATCAGAAACCAAAAGAATAAGAGACTCAATTTGCCATTGCTTGCAGCATTTCTGTTCTTCCAAACCAGTGGCCAACTTGGTGCCCCATCCAGCCCAGCTGGGGAGGGAAGTGTTGGCTTTTCCAGAAGTCAGGAGTGCAGGGCTGAAATGTCTGATGGCACCCACACTGCTGCAGAGCACAAACCTGCCTCTATTTGCATTTTCAAACCCTGAAAATGGCTATTCCATCACCAAAATCATCGGTTTAGCTGTCTGCAGGTGATTGATTGCATCTCTTGCATTAAATTGCTGGGAAATGATGCATTATATATGTGAGGAAGGAGCTAGAAAAAAGAAAAGGAGACCATTAAGCAGAGGTTAAAGTGGGAATGGAGAACAGATCCATCTGTGCAACCTCTCCCTTTCTCCTTCATTGATGAGTTATTCCAGAAGGTCCAGTGCTCCCCAGTGTCAATCCAGAGTCAGCAATAAATGCAAACCGGTCACATTTGTTCTTCTTGTTGTAATATTTGGGGCATGAACTCAGCCTCCTGCACATCTGCAGAGCACTTGCCACTCTCCTGGGTGTAGTGGCCCAAAGGGAGTGAAGCATTTATGCAGAATTTATGAGATTCCTGAGTAGTCTGGATGCTGGCCAGAGAAGGAGGATTTTGTTGGGAAATGCCAGTTGGAAAACCAAGCGGAAACGTCCCAGGTTTAACAGCCTCCACTTCAATCACTCCTCGTAGCTCCAGGGCAGCCCTTCCATGCCAAATTTCCAGGACTTTTTTACCATGGAACCATCAGAGTGAAACCTTGGCAGCTCCAGGCTAACCCGGGATTGACTCCTGGATCCAACTCCAGTAACCTGGAAGCCCTGAGCATCCTGGCTCCAGAAAGGATTTTCTCGTGCTCCCAGGCTTCCTGCTACAAGTATGTTAATTTGGAGGAATTTAGGACACTCCAGATAGCCAGATTCATAAATTCCAAGGACTGCAGGATTTCCATTGCCTGAACTCCTGTGTGGCTCAGTCCAGGGAAAGCCCAGGGAATGTACTTAGCCAAGGACTTTGCATTTTCTGTACTCTGGGGCTGTGGAAGCTTGGGAAAAAGGAGAGAGCAGGCTGTGCTACCTTGCAGATCCATCTAGTGGTGGTTGACTGTTGCCATGGTTTTCTCCATGGATTAACAAGTGTTTCCATGTCAGCTGGTAGTTGTGAGGTTCCCAGGAATCCCTTTTAGACAACAGTGTGCATTGGAGGTTCTATTAATTCATTATTATTTAAATTCATTGTTCTTCAGAAATTTTCTTCTTTTTTTTTTTTTTAATTGTTGCTGGATTTGTTTGTTTGTTTGTTTGTTTTGAAATAAAACAAATATCAAACACTGAAATTCCCCCCAAACCACACATCTGGATTTCCTGTTCCTGAGCATGGATTGACATGTCCTGCAAAAGAACCACGTCTTAACAATTCCATCTCATCACATTAAAATCATGGGGATTTGGGCCACTGGCTTTTTGGAATTGTAGAAGATTGGGGATGGGAACTGTCCTAAAAGATGATCTTGTCCCTCCCTTGACCTCAGGCAGAGGAAATAGATCTATAAAATGAGCATGTGGTGGAGTATTTCTGTTACATGGGAATTTCTGGCTGTCCTGATGTCATGAAACTGATTGCATCATGTAGATCTGCTCTTGCTGCTTCATGTAATCCAGGCAGAAACTGCATCACTTCAGTTCTGAATGAGTTATCACTGAGGGAAAAGTTTTCCATCCTACAGCAGTGCAAGTATAGGGTGTGTGACATAAATTCACCCAAAATCGAGTTCCTGATTAACACTTCAGTCTTTTCTGCCTCCTCTTTCCCGACAGCCCCTTTCCCCACTCCCATAAAGTACTTTCTTTATCCCAGACTCCCATACACACAGCCCACACCTTTCCAGCATCCTCACCCTTCCAACTGTCTGAGAAGGGAACTGGGATCCCTGGAGCCCACCCCTGTTCTAAATGGATGTGCTGTTATCAGGGAAGGACTCTGAGCTGACATTCCCATTTCTTTTCCAGGTCGGGGCTGACATGCCAGTCTTTCATTTATCCATGTTTTTCCCTATGGATGGATAAGGCCACATCACCACAGGGAGGAAAGCACAGGAGAGAGACACTGGCAGGTGCTGTTTCCTTGCCCTGACATGGAACAGAGAATATTTAGATGTGGATCTTCAAACAGTGTCCCCAAAGAAAGCATTAGCTGTGAGGAGGAGAAGGGAGATGTTTATTTATAATAAGCCTTTTGGTTGTTTGAGGGTTTTTACTTCTCTTGCTCTTGGTTATCCATATTCTGCTGGATTGAGAGGGGAAAGCTGACATCAGGAGAAAGTCATGTTAATAGAAAAGCTCTTTTTCATGGTGTTTTCTATTAATACATCTGATTTTCCAGCTCCTTGGGGAGTTCTTTAGAACCAGTCACAGTTGGAGTTGTGTGTCCAACAGATACGAGGCTGTATGAGCAGTCAGATATCCAACACCACGAGTACAGCCCAGGCTGCTCCCCACAGCTGTCCCCAGAGCTGCAGGACAGTTTTTTAGCACCTCATGGAATCACCACAGGATGGTTTGGGTTGGAAAAGACCCCAAATATAACCCAGTGCCACCCCCTGCCATGGGCAGGGACAGCTCCCACTGTCCCAGGTGGCTCCAAGACCCGACCAACCTGGCCTTGGACACTTCCAGGGATCCAGGGGCACCCTGTGCCCACCACAAAGAGAGGAATTTCTTCCAGATATCCAGTACCCTGAATGTCACACATTGATTTCTCCAACAGCACAAAAAAAAAATGGAGTTTCAATGTTGCTGGGACCTGAACAACTGCTCACAGCTGGCTCAGGGCTCTGCTCGTGGCATTCACAAGCTCCTTGCAGACCTTGACACCTGTGGCAGCAGCTTTCTTTGTGAGGAAGGGACCAGAAAAGACTCTGCAGTGCTTGTTTCTTCCCAGCTTTGTTTGCTCTGGGTAATTATTGGTGCACCGAAGGATATTAACTCTGGACGTGACAGCAGCGCTCTCAAACATCAACAGTGTAGTTCATTGTAATTAATTAAATGCTGACATGATCCCCAGCAAGCAAAACCTTCATTATGCTCAAATTAAACCCCCTGACACGGGTGCTTGACTCACTGTCGGGGCCTCCAAGTGCAATGAATTGCACAGAAATGCAGACATCACAGCACACGTGTGGAACACACAGAAAGATTTACAGCAGGGAATAAAGGTCACTGCTATTCCTAATTAAAGCAGTTTCTGGAGCACACAAGCAGTTTCTTAAATAGTTATTGCCCTTATCATGTCTGAAGTTCTGTGTGTCAGGATAATTTTTACAGCTCTTTTATATTCAAGACCCACCACGTTTTGGGATGGAGTTTCAAGGTTTGAAAGGACTGCTCTGACTGTCTGCAGTGATTCACAGACACCTGCATCCCTAAGCACCTCATTCAATAATTTTTTCAACTCCCCTGTAATTCAAAGAAAAGTTTTCTCCCTCAAGAGACACTCAGCATTAACTCAGGACTGCAAATAATGGAGAATCCCTGCCTCCAGTTATGCTTTTCCCAATTGTTTTATATCCTTGCTATTACAAATGACTGCTTTCTTCCCAGAGTAAATTTATCTAGCTAGAACTTCAAGCCATTACATTTTTCTACCATTCTTGGCTAGATTAAAGATACCTTTGCTGTCAGAAACAGCTTCTCCTGTATTTCACCATGAAGTGTGAGCAAATCAGTTTCTTCTGGATAATGCAAATACATCAAGACCCTTTAATCATGGTCTAAGTCAAGTTTTCCAGACCTTGTAGAGCTCCTCAGAGCATTTTCTGTCTCCTTTGGCTTCTTTTCTGCTCTGTGGGTACAGAAAAGGGACGTGGTTTTCCATATGAGTACCTCCATTTTTCAGTCTCTCTTGGTCTGGTTTGCCTGCTCCCATTCTTGGCATTTTCTGATCTGAGCGTGAGTTATTATTATAAATTCTCTGTGACATGTCACTCCTAGGTGAATCACACCTGTCTTTTTGCCAGCAGCCCTGACAGCCATTCTGTGAAGGAGGTGACTGTAAAAGCAAGTCATCAAATTGTTCCTGGAAGGTAAAACATTCCTCCAATGAATCATTTAACCAAAATATTCGCACATGCTATTTTTCAGGGTGAGCACAAATACTGATCCAGAACTGGCATTATTGCTGATATATACAGTGCTGAGGTTGATGCTGGGAACTCTCATGTTCAGAAGATATTTTTGTGCTCAATGCCCATGAGTTTAATGAGAGTTCAGTGTGTAACAAGCTTTAAAATCTGTGCCACGACCTTTATGTTAGAGATCATCACACGGCTCAGCTTCACAGAGTAGTACAGGATATTTAATTATGAGCAGGTTGATAATATCAAAGAAGCAGGTCAGTGGTGTTGTCTGTCACAGATGGCTTCAGTTGCCAGGGAATTTGCTCTTTTCAGTGTTTTGGATATCTGGAGGAAATTTTTAGGGGGTCTGCATTGAAGGCAAGCTCAGTCCTGCCTCACAGCTAAAGAGTCTCCTTACCCAGCCTTAAATTCATCGCACAAAGACAGGACTGAACAACTCTGCTCCAAGATGTTCTGACCAGGACATGCTGGGGACCCACTGGGACCCCCACAGAATCCCCCAAAATCCCCCCAGATTTTACACAGCACTGCTGGTGGAAGTGCACAAGCAGAGCCAGTCACACATGGCACAGGATTTTGTTCCCTTGGAATAAGAAACACATCGAAGTGACCAAAGTGGGAGGCAGCAAGTCAGGAACTAGTTGGTGATGAAGGAAAAAAGAGAGGATAATAATTTCCTGGGATTATTCTTTTCTTGATAAGGGCCATCCACAAAAGCAGCACTTTCTCAAGGAGAGTTTGAAAGCCTGCCTAGAGTCACTTCCCTGGAATGAGAAGTAAACATGCAAAATTTGCATATCCAAGAGCTAATTAGGAATCAAGGCAGGGAGAGTACCCCATGTGCCAGGTCTGATATTTCTGAGCAATGAGTGAAGAGCATGGCTGTAAAGACACTTGTTTATCCAGTGAAAAGGTGGAAGAGAGGCAGACAGAATCTCATGGACAGTATTCAAAGTGCCACAAAAATGGAATGCAAACCTTCATCCTTTCCCTTCAGGTTCAGAAATTTAAGAAATGAATAGGGATAAGACTGAGATGGAGCAGGAAGCATGTCAGTGGGGAGAGGGCCTCATTACCACAATGAGACACTTTGAGACACTTTCTCTCCTCAGCAGAGATCCCATTGCCCTGTGCAGGCATTTAATCCAGACAAATGCAGCATGGCTTTTGCATTCCCTCTCCTGAAGCACCTCCTTAAAACTCCCTGTGGCTGTAAAGCTGATACAGAACCACTGTGATGTGATGGTTGGTCTGCTCCCACCTTTCTTGGTCCTTGCCAGCATGGTCTCTGTGCTTGTCCCAGGCTCAGCTCTACGGCTGAGACAACCAGGCAGGCAGTTTTTGCCTCTTGTGTCAAAATATACGGCTTAAGTGATCACTGCTGAATAACCAGGTAAGGGAAACCAGTTCTAGTGGTGGCATCCCTGCCCATGGCAAGGGGTTGGAATGAGATGATCTTGAAGGTCCTTCAAACCCAATCCATTCCACGATTCTTTGGTCACATCAGACGGACGTGGCCTTCCCTGTGGAGATGAGGGAAAGGAACAAGTAAGAGGGGTCCTTCACAGGCAATCAGTGCAGCATTTAACAGCAGAATTTATCCCTTCAAGTTAAGGGCTTCAGGAACTGTTGGGAGTGATGAGGATGTTGTTATCTCACCACTCCTGATGTATTTTTGGAGCTCAGTTCCACAGACCCATTGTTTTCTGAGAGAGGAGGGAAAACGTCTCTTTTTGAAGTGCAATGTGTTTAGAGCTTTGTATCAGCTGAAAAATGTCTTTCAGGGATGGGGAGAGACAGACCAACTCTGCTATCTTCCCTGAATGTTTCCAGGTTGGGGGAAAAGATGGAAATATGGTTTGGAGTTTTAAGTTTCCCTTCTTATCACAGGAAAAAAACATAAAGAAAGAGAAAGTGAGAGATGAGAAACGGTGGATTTTTCCATGCAAGCTAAAGCCAAAAGGGCTGTGCCTTGGAGCAGAGTGCGGAAACAGGGCAGGCGTTGGAGGATTTTCCCCTCCAAGCCTGAAAAGAAATAAGAAGCTGGCTGGCTGGTCTTGAATAACCCCTCCTGAGCCTGTGAAACCAGCCACAATTTTTCATCAGAGCTGAAAATATCCACCTCCCCCGTCCTTTTTTTTCCTCCCACCCTTTCTTCCGTGACGCCGCGGCACCGGGCGCGGCGGTGCGGCTCTCTGGAGGATGCTGTCCAGCATCCATCAGAGCTGGCAGTGCCAGGCTCCACGGCCAGTGACGTCCTGTCTGCCCAGTTCTGATACAAACAGAAAAGCCCTCGGGGCTGGCATGGTGGAATCGCGCCGAGGAAGCTCCCACACTTCCTCTTGATATCGTGTTTTCCCAATTTCCCGTGAGTTCCCAGCCATCAGCCACCACAGTGGCTCACTCTAGGATCCTTCCAGACCAGTGGTGTCACCTGTGTTGGGGTCCTGGCAATACTCACCTGCCCCAGGTGAGTTCCGCTCACCCTGAGCTTCAAATTGAAGTCGGGATTTGTGCGTTTTGCTCTGGGTACAAATTTTTTTCCCTGAGTTGGGTTGGTCCCAATGAAAAATTGCCTTTTTCCTCTGTGCAGCACAGATCTGGCCTCACTGTATGTAAAATGCCATGTGTTCCCAGCAGGATTCAGCCCTTCCAAGGCCTACCCTGCAGCCAAATCTGATCTACATATTTACGAGCTTGTAAACAGGACAGGGCGGGTGAGTTCACATTCTTAGAAAACCAAGTGCAGAGAAAAGAACTTCTGAGTTGGAAAAAACAAAGAGTAGTCTTGGGCCCAACCCAGCAAACACAGTGGTTTTTCCAAGACTTGGATGTCTTGCTTGAAAATCATTCCCCTTCATTCCTTTTCCACAGGATTTCCCCAAGTTTACCTTTTAATTTGGGAAAAAATACACATTCCAAATGTTTCTGAGCAGAGTGGAGGTGGCAGTTTGATAGAAACTTTGATAGACAAGACACATTTTATCTTGGAGGTGAGTGGAAGCCAAACTTGTGTTTTCAGAAGCCACCAAAGAACAGCAGCTCCTTGAAAAGGGAAGTTTAAGGGAGGTGTTAAAAGGAGTTGAACAGCAGAAGGCAACTGGAGGTCTCACCACGAAGAACCGCTGTCAACCAATGCAAGGAGTAGTCTGGAACAGTAATTCCCAAACCGTGGTCTCCAGATCTTGACAGTCCATGAAGGCCTGGCAAATGGTTCATGGAAAACTAGAGTATAAGGGAGCCAGCCAGAAAAAAAAAAAAATAATTGAGGATTAATAGTTTGTCATAAAATCATGGAATGGGTTGGATTGGAAAGGATCTTAAAGATCTCATTCAAGTCCTGGCCATTAGCAGAGACACCTCCCATTATCCCAGGTTGCTTCAAGCCCGTCCAGCCTGGCCTTGGACACTTGCAGAGATCCAGGAGCAGATCCACAGCTTCTCTGAGCAAGTGGTTCCAGAGCCTCCCCACCTTCTGAGCAAAGAATTTCTTCCTGGGAACTCATCTAAATCCCTCCTCTATCAGTTCAAGAACATTTCACCTCATCACTGCCCCTGTAAAGTCAGTGCCTATGGTTGGATTTTTGCCCATGAGACATTCTACCTATGGTTTATTCCTGCTGAGACGGGAGCAAGTCAGTTTGCCTGTAAATGTTTCCTTTCCCCAGGCTGGTTATCCTGGCTGTGTTTCCCCAAGGTGTGCTCAGGGAAGAGATTCCCAGGCTCGGGCACAGCACGAGCTCAGGATGCTCCAGTTTGGAGAGCAGAGAGCCCCGGGAATGCTCCTCTCTGAGCAAGCTCTGCACTGCCCTGGAGGGAGCTTAGCAACCCCACAAGGCCATTGTGTTCGTTCAGATCCCGAGCCAGATGGAAATTTTCTTTTTAAAGGCTGCCCCGAGCGTGTTTCCTGTGGTGAACCATCCCGGCACGGATCTCAGCCATGCATCAGCACATGGATTCCAGTCTCCTTCCTGCTCAGCCAGCAGGACAAGAGCTCTTGACATGCAGCTCGGTTGCCCTGACTTTTTCCTTCTCTCAGGAGACTCTTTTTTTCTTCATTTGCATCTGGTAAATAAGAACCTTCCTGATATCTCCCTTTGGGTTTGCCAGACTGGCCAATCTTTTATTTTTTTTATTTTTATTTTTTTTGTTAATTTTTTTTCCTAATTTTATTTATGTCCTTTTGCTGAGTCTCATGATTCTCAGATTTGTTTTAAGGTTCCCTCTGGGGCTGGAGTCAGGCTATTACTTGTGAATCAAAGAACAGGCAGTTGGACACACACACATCTTTCCCAAGCACAAGGAACACTGCAAAAATATTACCTTTAAGGGAGTCTGTACTAAAAGTCAGATGTCAAACGCCTACATCTTTGTCTTCCTTTTAATTTTGTGATTAATTTCAAAGTCCATCTTCCTGTTGACCATGCTTTATTCAGCACTGTGTCCTGAATCTGCTGCCCAGGCCTTCTTCTTGGAGGATGAACCAAGCAGCTAAAAAGGCTATTCCAGGGCAGAGTTTGAGTTAATGGGGAGCATGATTTGAGGGTATGGGTTGAAATTGGAGCTCTTCAAGGTCCCTTCCAACCCAGACCATTCTCTGATTCTGTCATGAAAGCATTGCCTTAACAATTTAAAAGATTTATTACAGAGTTTGGTTTGCAGAATCCCAGCTCCAGTGTGATTTCAGAATCTTTCTCCCTTTCCTCTGTCTAGTCCTGCCTGAGTAGAGTCCACAGAGTTCCTGTTAAAAACCAAGAAGCAG
Organism: Parus major; assembly: GCF_001522545.3. Classification (NCBI taxonomy): domain Eukaryota; kingdom Metazoa; phylum Chordata; class Aves; order Passeriformes; family Paridae; genus Parus; species Parus major. The sequence continues at coordinate 65,912,376 of NC_031771.1, forward strand.
GAAAAACTCATGGAGTCACAGAATACCAGGTTAGAAGGGACCTGAAGGACCATCCGGTCCAACTTTTCTTGGCAAAAGCACAATCTGCTCAAGATGGTCCAGCATCATGTCCACCTGAATCTTAAAAGTGGAATCCACCACTTCCCTGGGTAAATTACCCTGATGGCTGATTGCTGTCATGTTGACCAATTGAGTGCAATAGGAATATCCCCAGGAATAACTTGCACCCATGACTCCTCATCTTTTCCAGGTGGCTCCTGGTGAAAAGGGAGTCACAATTTCTTTGTAGCTACACAGCGATGAAACCTCCCCCTCAGCTTTTTTTCTCAAGAACTTTGCAAGCTCAGTTCTCTCAGTTTTTCCTCACATGGCAGCTTCCCAGTGCTTGGATCATCTTCCTGACCACTCTCTGGACCTTCTCCAGCCTGGTGGGGACCAAAACTGAGCACAATGCGTGGCGTGGCACAATTCCTTCTTCATCTCTGCTGGTGATGCTCATGTTGATGCAGGTCTTCCTGCAGGGTGGCCCCCACTCCTGAAGTGTCCAGGAATGTCCTCATTCTGTTTGGTATCATCAGGAAAATTCATCATCAGGACATACCTGATCCCATCCTCCAGATCACTTATGGAGATATTAAACAGTGTTGGGAGCGATATTGATCCCACGGGTGACAGGTTGCCTGTTTGGGAAGAAGCTTTTTACCACCTCTCCCTGGGTGCCAGCCCTGTCAGTCCACTTTTCCAGACCAAAGTGTGTCAGTTTCTCCAGGAGACTGTGGAAAACCATATGGAAAACCATGTGGAAAACCTAGGAGAAATCCAGTCAGACAAGATGCACCACTCAGGGCTTCTTTTGGTGGTACCCACAGTGTGCTGCTGGCAGTTTCTCCTTACAGACCTGAGTATCAACCCCTCTGCAGGCCACGATTTCTGAGTTATTCCTTTGTTTAAAACACAACTTTCTTCTTTAGAGATCCCTCATGAAAGATGGAATGTGGTGTACTTCTTACAGGGCAAGAAGGTTTTGTGCATGGGACATGCAGGTCTTTGGAAGGAGGATGCAATGGATGAAATCACCTTCTGGGGATTTCCTAATGATGATTTCAGCTGTGAGCCCCTGAATGAAGGGTCAGTGCCCTCCCAGGGAAGATGGTTGAATAAAAAGATTCAGATTATTTAGCCTGGAAAAGAGAAGGCTTTGGAGGGAACTAATTGTGGCCTTCCAGCACCTGAAGGGAGCATATGACAAAGATGGAGACTATTCACAAAAACATGGAATGGCAGGAAAAGGGAGATGGATTCACGTTGAAAGAGAGTAAGTTTAAATTAAGTATTTTAAAAAATTCTTCCCTGTGAGGGTGGGCAGGCCCTGGCACAGGGTGCCCAGAGAAGCTGTGGCTGCCCCTGGATCCCTGGAAGTGTCCAAGGCCAGGCTGGATTTGGCTTGGAACAACCTGGGCTTATGGAAGGTGTCCCTGCCCATGGCAGAGGGTCTGGGATGAGATGATCTTTCAGGTCCTTTCCAACCCAAGCCATTCCCTGATTGTATGATTGAACCTTCTTTAGTCCCCCTCACCTAATCATATCACAAAAGCACATTCCCAATAATATCCAGCAAATTATAAGTTTAGCTACAGCTTGATCAGGAATCAAATTAACTAAGAGCAGCTATACTGTCATAAAAACAAAAAAGAAAGAAAAAAAAAATAAGAGAGGGGTAAAAAAGATGATTTCAAGCCCCTGAAGCAAGAGTTGTAGAGCAGAGGAGAACAGAGTAAATACTTCACAGGGTCTTGCCCAAAGCCTGTCTTGTGCCCCATGCAGTGTCCCCATGGTCCTAGCACGTAATTCCTGCCTTGTGAAGTTCAGGATGTCTGGCAGAGCAGGGGGTGCAGTGTGGCAGCCCACCAGCCTGGATCTGCAGTGTGGAGCAGAAACTTTGCATTCTGTGCCCTGTGATGCGGCACCAGGGCATCTGGAGGTGGTTAAAGGAGCAGAGTCTGCTGGGGCAATGCTGGGGGGCTGCAAAGTCAATTCCTTATGTTCTGTTGAGGATGGGCTCTGGAGTAAATTGTTCCCTGGACCAAATTCATCTGGAGGGGTCTGGCTGGACCACGCTAAGCAAATTAGCACTTTTCACAATCCTTGGAATTACTTGTGAAGCCTCTGTCAGGGAACAGTGTAGATAAACCTGTGTGGCTTTCCACTTCACCTTCCACTGGTGAAATTCTTCCCGTGATCAAAGTCCTGTCCTGCACAGGGGAGAAACTGGTGCATGGGAAGCTTTGGCACCTTCTCAGAGAGCATCAGACCAGCAGATGATTATGACATTCAGGGTGAAATCCATCAGGAATAACCTTGGATGCCCATGACGTGGTTGTCCATGAGCCAGGAGTCTGAGTCCAGTCATCTGAAAGCTGGTGTGATCCATCTGCCCGGTGACTTGCACTCAGGATGAGATGGATCACTCCACTCTCACCACAAAACCTGCCCTCACTGACTGGCAGAGGAGCCCCAGCACCTGCTCAGGTGCCTGCTCTCAGTCAGGTGATTCACACAAGAATTCACACAAGATTCACAGGTGATTCACACAAGAGCCACGCTTTTCAGGAAATTAGATGCCTCATAAATGTCTTCACACCAATTACTCCCACCAGTGGTCCAAATTCTCAGGATTACTCAGAGAAGATCTCCAATATTTGAGGGGAATAAAGGGCAATTTTGGTCCAAGTCCTACTGATGTGCAGCACCTTAGAGAAAAGTTTTGAGGACATCGCTAGGAACATAATCCTAAATGTTGGGAGACAGGTTTGGAGGCCGTGAATTTGACAGTGAATGACCAGAACAAGGCTCTGATCCATTATCCTCCTCTTGCTGACACACAGACCACACTCAGACCTCAGATCTGAGATCCTGCTTGAGAGCACTGGTGTTTTTCAGAGCCCTTGACTGGTTTCTCCTCCCTTTGCCATCTCCCCACCACTGCCAGACAAAAGTTTCCCTGATGTCCATCACACCTAAAGCTTCCCTCCCTCCCCACCAGGGCCCACACTCCAGGTTTGCACACCCCACCACTTTGGCATGGCCAGGAGCTCTCCAGGAGCATCTTCCCAACCATGATCTGAGACAAAACACTGCCCAGAAGGTCAGCAATGGTCAGGGAGTGGAGGCTTCTGCCTGCTTCTCTTTGGGCCAGACCAGGAGGCAGAAGTTGGACACACAGGCAGCAGAGAGACACGCAGGCAGTTCTTTGGGGCTTTCATTGGGAAGCTGCTGCTAATCTGTGACATTGTTTATGGGGTTGGCTGGAGGGCTGACAGGCCTGAGGAATTCCACCCGATATCCCAATGCCATCGTCCTCCAGGGAAAATTCTTGAGTGGCTGTGAACATGCTGTCCTCCCCTCCAGGCCAAGCATCTCTTGGATCCATCCTCGGAGGGCAGTGAACTCCCTGATCACTCCAAGACACACCAAGGAGGTGTTAACCCTCTAGGGACCCTGATGTGCCTACAAATACCCAGTGGAGGTGGTTAACAGAGAACAGAGGAGAAGGTCAGGAAAGACCAGCCAGAATCTGAGTCCCACACACTGGGAGAAGTCCTTGTTGAAATCCAGCCCCTTCTCCCACAGCTTGGCAGCTTGCACCAGCGAGGTTGTCCATCCTGGGGGCCTGGGAAGGAGCTGGCAAGGAGAGGTGCAAGCTGGGTATTGAGCTGAAAGGGGCAGCTCAGGATTATTTTGGAGCAGATTTAATTAATTTACTTTTTGAGAGTCAGGAAAAAAATAAGGAAGAGAGTGAGGGGAAATTTAGGCTGGATACAAGGATACAAGGTTTTTGAATATCAGGGTGGGCAGGCCCTGGCACAGGGTGCCCAGAGGAGCTGTGGCTGCCCCTGGATCCCTGGAAGTGTCCAAGGCCAGGTTGGACATTGAGGCTTGGAGCCACCTGGGACAGTGGAAGGTGTGGAATGAAATGGGCTTTATGATCCCTCCCAGCCCAAACCATTCCACGATTCTCTGACTTCCTTTGGCCTGGAGAACCCACAGTGAGCAGCTGTGGTACCTCTTATGCCAGGGATTTTTCTCTACCAGCTGCAATTCTTTTGACTTGCTGCTCTGATACCTCCCAAAGCAGTCTTCAGTGCACTCCTGAACCTTTGAGGCCACATCCAGGAGAAGTTCAGGTGATGGCACACCTCTCCCTACCACCATCTTAATCCTACATACGGATTTCTGGAACTTCCTAACTCAGAAACAGAGTGGTTCACACATTGGTAATTTTTTTTTATATATACAGATATATTTATATATATATATATATATATATACACACATATATATTTATATATATATATATATTTTTTTTTTTTAACTTTCCATGAGTTTGGCCAATCAATTTTTCCCTCCTGCTTGCAGGGACATCCACAGCTGAGCAACCTGCTGTGAGATGAGCCATGTCCTCTTCTCAGCTGTTCACCTGCCCCCTCCTGTGGGAGGTTTCACCTTCCCTCTCCTGTGATGACACCTGTAAAATCCAGCTCTCCAAAAGATCTTTTTTTTTTTTTGCCAGCCCTTTCCTGATACAAAGCCCACACCAAGCCACAGCGACTCCTTTATCAGTGTTGGACAGTCCTGCTGGTCCATGCATTTCCAAGCTGTGGCAGCACTGGGACATGACTTTGTCCCTTTGTTTTGCCCACCTTCTGCCATGTCTGCAGCATTCCTGCACCATGGAATATTCAGGACATGCTGTTAGAACAAAGATGCCCTTGCCAACCAAGCCTGCTCATGAATTCTGGCTGTACACTGGGAGCCAGGGCCAGAATTTTGATTGGACTGGCTCCATTTGCATTGGTGCATTTGCCTTTTTTTTTTTCCTTCTTGTTTTGCTTTGTTTTTTCGAGCGCTGAACACTGGGACCAGCAAAGCTCTGAACAATCCAAGTGATATCACCTTCCAGTGAGTCATGGGGAGGACAGGGTGGAGAAGGGCAGGCAAGGAAAGATCATGGGATTGTGTTAGCTCAAACAACCTAAAAAAAAAAAGGGATATGTGTTTGGATACATGGAGGGCAGATTGCATCTGCTGCCACCCATCACTGAGTTTTAGGAAGCATGCCATGGCTCTGAAGAATTTACCTACCTGGTTTTCCCCAAATATGAACAGTAGTAGGGTAATTAATTAGGTTAATTAACAAGTTAATTAACAAGTAATTAATTTTTTCTTAAAAAAAAAAGCTATGAGCACATACTTTATTGGCTCGACTTTTGCATCATCAAAAAAATTGAAGTTCAGTCTTCAAACCATGTTTAGTCTGTAGCTTCAGTCACTTTGCAAGGTGCAAACAGGCTTTTCCTGAGCTCACCTGCAGCTTTCTTAATTTCTGAAGATAATTATTTAGGCTTACAACAGGACATACAGCCCTTGCTCTGACCCAGCTCTGTCAGATTCAGATTTTGCAAGATGATCTTTAATAAAATGATGGAAGGAATAAAGTCCCTATACGGACTGTTGAGACCCCAGCATTATTATTATAAATTCTGATGGATGTCCTTAAGGTGGGTGTCACCATCTCCTCCTCCCTCACCCCATGAGGTGTTGAGCTGGGCTCAGCAGGGCTGATTTTGAGTTTAAACAAGACCAGATTGCTGTTGGGTGGTGGCACAGATCCTACAGAAATTGTGTTTCCTGTTCTTTGATCTTGCCCTGTACTCATCTTAATGCTTTTGGGGCCAGATGACCAAAAATTGCTCTTACCCTGAGATAACAGACTGAAGTGCTGGTGCATCACTCTTGTCTTGCTATTCCTGATATTTTACTCACATTCTCTATTTCTGGGCCTTGGACACATCCTTCTGTGTTTCCTGAGCTCTTCAAGTGTCCACCACTCATACTGACTTTCACTTACTTATATAGGAGATGTTACAAAGCCCAGCCCAAAAACCCTCAAAGTGCTGTTGCATATTCGAGTATGTGAAAGCAAGAGCTGATTCATTCGATTTTTTACGCATTCCCTAAAAAAGACCCCTCAAATCCTCTTATGTGCAGCCTCCCAGGGCCCATCAGAGGATTCTGATGCTCCAGCATGTGCAGAGGAGCTGTTCTGGGGACTCCCTGCCCAGCTCTGTTCATCCCAGGGCCAGGAAATGAGGAAACTCTGGATGCACTCAGGACACATCCCTTCCAAGGGGCACGCTTATTTGCATGGCAATGAGGATGGTAATGGGCCCCTTGTCTTCATATGTACACAAGGTTCTCACTGGGTAAAAACCAGCCAGAGCTGAAATTCAGAGAATTCAGAGCTTCTTTTCCTTTTCAATTTGTGTTTTCTATCTGGATGCAAAAGACAAAGCACGTAGTACAGAAACTGCATTGTGCCCTGAACTGCTAAACACCAGATAGAAGTTATTATTTTAGCAACCATCAGGCTGTTTAGGCAAGCACCAATCCCCTAAGTAGCCTGGCTCAAGCAGTAATTACCAGTTGAATTTAAAAAGAGACCCTTCTTTTATTTGCTTTGTTACCATAGCTTTTTATTTTCTTTTCCTCTCTCTTGAAGCTGAAAAATGCTCCATAGAGCTGCAGCTCCTCTGAGAACCCAGAGCACGCTGCAAGCAGGGTTCACAGCAACGCTGTGAAGAGGTCATGGTCATTAACCCTTTCTCTGTGGGGAAACTGAGGCAGGAAACCTCTCCCTGACAAGGGAATAAGCAGGATTGCATGTTTGATGAAGTCCATCATCTTCTCAGGTCCCATTTCCTGACACACCCATGGTTCCTGCAGGTCCAGGGGTTGGGCTGGGGGCACTGTGAAAAAGGGGGATGGTCAAAGCCATGGTGGGATGAAGATTGGAGATGTTATGGAAGGCAAAGGGGCATGGCCCCAGCACCACTGGGGTGGCTCAAAGCTTCTGGCTGTCACTCAGGGAGGTGTTTCTGATGGGGTTAAAATCAAAACTGGTGATTCCAGCAGCCCAGAGCCAACCTGTAAATCTCAGCACTGTCCCCAAGAGAATAAAGTCCTTTAATATAAAACTACCGAGGTGAGGTCATTGCCTCTACCAAACTGAGCCCTGTGTTAAGGGAGCTGACAGGGAAGATGGAGAGAGAGAATTTATGAGGGCATGGAGAGACAGGACAAGGGGGAATGGCTTCAGGCTGCCAGAGGGCAGGGATGGATGGGATATTGGGCAGGAATTGTTCCCTGTGAGGGTGGTGAGGTCCTGGCACAGGGTGCCCAGAGAAGCTGTGGCTGCCCCTGGATCCCTGGAAGTGCCCAAAGCCAGGTTGGACAGGGCTTTGAACAGCCTGGGCTGATGGAAGGTGTCCCTGCCCATGGCAGGGGGTCTGGGATGAGATGATCTTTCAGGTCCCTCCCGACCCAAACCTTTCCCTGATTCCATGATCATTGATTGCTCCATTCAAAGCCACTGGCTGCACCACCAGGAGCTGCTCATGAAGCTACAAATGCCTTCATTTCCAGGAAGGCCCTGAGTCTTCCCAGCACAGTGATGTCATTCCTGCTCACTGTGCTCATCCCATGCACTGAGAGCCAGCCTGAGCTCCTGCCTGCCTTGGGTGGGCCTCCAGCAGATATTTCAGCTGCTTTGCCTGCCCAGCCACCACAAAATGCTGGGATCTCTTCATCTTCTCCCACATACCCGTGATGGAGCTGCCCACGTACCTAATGTTGAGTCTGGCTGAAATTTCTTCACTTTTTAGGGATGGGTGTATGAAAGTTTTGCTGGAACCAGTTCTCTGAGTTTCCTGGTGGTTTTCCTCCAGCAAACAGCCCAGGGAGCTTTTCTGTATTGTCAGTCACGAATTTCTGGCTCCTGGCACCTGTTTTACTGTTTTGACACCAAGCATAAGAGCGCAGGGGAAAATAATAATGATATCTGGAGTTAATGTTATTTACTTAAATACAAATTAACGCTCAGTCACATGGTGGCGTGATTTGTCATCTGGAGCTAAAATTAAAAGAAATTAAGGCTGAGTCAGAAAGTTATTTCAGATCCAAGTGGGGAATGCTGTTCTGAGGTCATGTGGGAGCAACACTGACATCTTCTGGCTCAAAAAAAAAATATATATATCTCCTGTTTTTCACAAGAAAACCACTGGGAAACTCTGCAAAAACCTGAGGAGGGACTGGGTGTACAAAATGTTTTAAAGTATCAAGGAGAAGGTTTGGGGTAGTGGATATTATCTGAGCCCACTTTAACAGCTCCCCTTAGCATGACCACAGAATCTGAACAGAGGGTGTGTGACACTGGTGACCCAAAGTACACCAGGGGAGGAGGTGAAGGGGTTTTGCTCTTCTCTCAGTGCAGGTGGCAGGGCTGTGGCCATTCTTTCATGCTGAAGTCTCTAAGTCTGGAGGCAGTAAATTACCTGAAAGTCACATTCCGCTAGGCTGGGTTGCTCCAAGCCCCATCCAGCCGGGCCTTGGACAGTTCCAGGGGTGAGGAGACACAGTTTCTCTGGGAAAACATGTTTCAGTGTCTCACCACCACCACACCATCAGCCTTTTCTACACATCTTACTTCCTCCAGAGTGGACTGGCCACCACCCGTATCACCTCACTCTGCCACACCCTTCCACTTCCTCTAACCACATTCCTTTCATTCTCTCCCAAGGTTCTTTCTTCCCATCCCTGAAGCCCTCCGAAATCGTCTTCAAGATCATCTTCTGGCTGGGGTACTTCAACAGCTGCGTGAACCCCATCATCTACCCGTGCTCCAGCAAGGAGTTCAAGCGCGCGTTCATCCGGCTGCTCAAGTGCCAGTGCCAGCGGCGGCGACGGCCCATCTGGAGGGTCTACGACCACCACTGGAGAGGGGCCTCCATCAACAGCTCAGTGCAGGACTCAGAGACAGACCTAAGGCCCAGGATTAACACCCTGAACAGCTCCTTCATATTTAACTCCTCCTTCCAGGAGAGAGCCAGTAAGAGGCGAACGCTCAGTTTCAAGGGCTGGAAAATGCTCACCCCTTTCCAGAAACCAGCATCCACCCAGCTGAAGGAGAAGATGAACAGCCTTTCTAACAAAATCCGGGGTGGCTCCAGCAAAGGGGGGGTGACAGCCACCTACAAAACAGAGGTGGAGTCTGTCTCGATCGGGATCCCTCATGATTTCACAGAAACCATCGACTACCAAACCCATGACTTAACAGACTGCTGTGGGCTGAGAGAAACAGATATTTGAAGCCTCTGGGGCAGCTGTCGATGGTTTCTTTAGAGGCATACAGCAGAAACATGGAGGGATACCAGCTGTGGGTCTGTCAGGCAGGCTGGAAGCAGCAATCAGGTATTAAATGCAGTTGCCCAAAGGTTATCCAAGCATCCCCCACATGGAGCTCAGCCCCTTCTGTGGGATTATGGGTTCCTCAAGTTAGAGCCAATGGCATATCCCATTCTACAGCCACAGCAGGAGGAGAAGCTGTGGATATGACCTTAGGGCTGGAGCTGTCTCCTCTGGTGGATGGTTGTCTTTGGCTTTGGAAGAAACTGTGCAATTAAGGGAAACCAGGATGTCTCCTTTGCCTTAAAAACACCACAGTGAAATCTAACAGAAAGATTGAATCCCGAAAGTTGCCAACCCTGCCTTAGTACACGTGGCCATGTTTCCATCCCGAGGCAGCACCCAGGAGGACTCTGCCAAGCAGGAGCTGGCAGCTGGTCCTTCGTGTGGGTGGGTTGGGAGATTGTAGGTCCTGAGCAGGACATCCAGACGAGGCCTTGGCTTTGGAGGGAGAGCAGGCTGGGGTATTCCCGAGCAAGGCGGAGGGATCCCGGCTCTCAGCCATCATCTCTGCAGTGGCCACAGCTTTGGCCCTTCCACATCACCTGGTTTCAGGCCAGAGGAGTATTCCAGATGTGTGCACTGTTGCCAAGGGGTGTGCAGGTCTCTCTCCTCTAATTCCATCCCGTGAAGAATTTCGCATTTCACTTTCCAGTGAAACACTTGCAACCCACCTTGCTTTAGTGAACATCCATCCGTGACACACAGAGAAATCAGCTCCTTCTGGTGTCAGTCATCCCCAAACTTTCCTGTCCCCTTCTTTGCTCTTGATGTTTTTCTCAAAAAACGCAGGATAAAAAATGCATCCCAGGGGCTTCACTCAGGACAGAAGGAAATGGCCTCAGGTTGTGTCAGAGAAGATCTAGGCTGGATATGAGGAAGAATTTCTTCACTCAGAGGGTGGTCAGGCACTGGACCAGGCTTCCCAGGGCAGTGGAGGAGTCACCATCCCTGCAAGTGTTCAAAAGACACGTGAATGTGGCACTTGAGGAGATGTTTAACGGTGAGGGGGGTGGTGCTGGGTTAATGGTTGGATTCCATGATCCAAGAGGTCTTTTCCAACCTTAATGATCCTGTGATTCCATAATGCAGGTCCTCAGCCAGCCTGTGCCGTGGCTCAGGAAAGGTGGGGTGGCTGAGTTTGGAAGTTTGCATTTCTACTGCCCGTAGAGTCCAAGCTGAAGTGGAGCTGAGCTTCTCAGGAAGAGAGATCTTCTCCCCAGTCAGGGTCACACTCATGATCCTTCTCCCAGGAGACCTCCCACGTGCTCGACACACCAAACTTTTGGTGGCTGCCAACAATAGCCTTGGTTGTGTCAAAAGCAGTGACAATTAAAGTGGGTTTTTTCCCTGCTCACAGCCCCAGAGTGTGAGCACCCCTCAGGAGGGCACCACGGCCTCCTCCAGGAAACTCAAGGAGCTGAAGCCATGGCAAGCCCACCTTGACCAGGCAGCTCAGGAAATGGTCACCCAGACTCTGCTTGGCCTTGGACTGCAGGCACTGGTTTGAAAATTCAGAGTGTTTTAATCAAATTTTAGAAAAGGAGCCCCAAGGAGCGACCATCAGGTTAGGCCATGAGCAGGATGTAGGTGATGGAGGCAGAGGACGGATCTGAGGTGAAGGGCCCCAAGCCAGGGAACTAAAGAACAGGAATGTGAAGTCCTGAGGGGTGGAAACGTGTCCTGGGTGGAAACTGCTCCACATCAGCACTGCCCCTCAAACCCATGAGGAGCCTTTCATGGAAGTGCCTGCAGCACATCCAGCTCATCCCACTAAGGGTGGCTGCCAAAGGAAGATGAAAGGCTCCCAGGCACAGTGAGGAGAATGTCACCTTTCTTTCTGATGTTCTGATTTGCTTTAAAGCAAAACAAAGCAGGAGGGAAGTTGGACTTTTTTATTGTTTTACTCTTTTGTGCAGTGCGTATTGAGACAAGAGATCTGGGGCTGGCCCTGTCTCAATACCCTTTACTTGATGCAGGACAAACTGGACCAATTATTGCACAAATACCAGCAGATTTTGTCCAGATATTTTCCTCCCAGCAGCAAATCCCAGCACTTGCACTGAACTCAGTCTCACAACCACCTGCATTTTCTCCAGCATCTGCTAAACCAGGCTGAGGTTGCCAGCTCTGCCCTACCAAAGCAGGGAACTTCTGTGGGAAAATATGGCTTTTATCCCGTTTGTTTGGGTTTTATCCCCTGTTTGTTTGGCTTTGGAGGGAAATGAGACCTTACAGTGATGATGGGGTGACACAGAAAGTCATTTTGAAGTGTGAGAAGTGCAGCTGCCACGGGTTTCCTGGGTGGTTTTGGGATCCCAATGGAAGGCACTGGCCGTGTGGCAGGGAAAGGAGCAGGGAGAGGACAGTCCATGAGTGCATCTGTGACCAGACAGACAGACAGACAGACAGACATCAGATCTGTGTTTATATAAATGTGTCACTCCCAAAATAACAGGCGTTCTCCTGCAAATGGGCAAGCATCCCTCTATAAATGAAGATTTAGCAAATGCTGGCAAGCAGTGCATTCCTATAAATGAGCTGGTATTACTGCTTATGCTGCTCCCTGAGCTTTTCAATATATATATATTTTATTTTTTTCTCCAGTATTGAAATATTTATATTTACAGCCTCCAGCCCCTTGAAAGCTTTTCAAGAAGTTAAAAAAGATTAGTCTGGAGTTCTGCTGCCTCTCCACCCCAAGTCTTTACAGACCTACAAGGGAGAAAATAAAGTCTGTTCAAGCACACACATGAGACACACACATAAATGCCCAAATTCTGGCTCACTGTGTTTGATCTGGCCTCAAGAGATGCCCTGGAAGGTGCTGTAGGAAAGCCTTGAGCTCTGCTGTGCTGCACTCAGGTGAAATATTTGGTTTTCACCCTGTTTTCATTTGGCATCTTGCACCAGAAGCAGTGCCAGGACTGGACTCTAAGGCTGCTCGTGCAGAGTTTCATTTCGAGGAGACAGGGCTGGCTTTGCTGGGCAGGGAGGAAGGAAAATCTTGTATGAAATATGACCTGAGTGTCTGGAATTGAGCATTTCTCCTTGAAACATTTCCAAGTTTGGAAAAACGGGCTCAGACTTTCAGGAGGTAAATTCAGTCTGATCCCACAGATTTCCCTGGATCCTCAAGGGTGTGACCAGCTGTGGGAATGGCCCTGCTCCAGCAGATTTTCCAGGCAGGCCATTTCCCAAAGCACCTGCACCTCAGTTATCCATCAGACCCCACCTCAGTGCACTGGCTCCATGTCACAATTGCATTGTCAGACCTTGCTGCTTCAAGGAACCAAGAGTTGAGGGTGGAAAATGAGTTTTTGTGTCACTGGACTCTCCCAAGTCCACGAGGGAAGGAAGGTCCCTGTCAGCCTGAGCTGGGCTGCAGCTGGGTTGCATTACTATTGTTTACAGTGTGTATATAAGTGTACATTTTCTTTAGCAGAATGTTGGAATTTTTTATGTATAGATTTTTATTTTTCATCCCCAGATGTATTTATTAGCCGGAGTATTTCTGTTTTGTGTTTCAGGTTCTGCCAGATTGATGTAAGCTCTATGAAACAGAATGCACATATTTTTGTTTGTTTGTACCAAATACATGCACAAACCTGTCTAAAACGCTGCTGTGAATTGTTGCTTTGTCTGGTTTTTAAAACAATGGTTATAGGGGATGAAGGAGGAAGAAAATCAGGAAAATTATCTACTCTTGCTTATTTCTCTAACACATTTTTTTGCAATTTCACAAGGATAACCTTTTCCTACTTGGAAGAATTAATGATTAGAGCAAGTCAGGAGAGGACACTCTCAGTTTCTTGACACACTGGCATGGAGGGATTGCACCAGTCACATCTGGAGAGCAAGTTTAGATTAGATATTAGGAATAAATGTGAGGGTGGGGAGGTCCTGGCACAGGGTGCCCAGAGAAGCTGTGGCTGCCCCTGGATCCCTGGAAGTGTCCAAGGCCAGGCTGGATTTGGTTTGGAGCACCCTGGGACAGTGGAAGGTGTCCCTGCCCATGGCAGGGGTGGAATGAGATGAACTTTAAGGTCCCTTCCCACCCAAACCATTCTGGGATTCTTATCTATATGATGCATATCTGAGACTGGAAAGCGAAAGGCAAAAGGGAATATCAAAATGAAATCTAATATTAAAACCCTGGATCAATATTTGATAGCAGTCAGAGGTGAAAATTACTTTGGAGAATTTGGGGGAAGAAATGGAGAATGGAAGAAGCTGAGAATGACCTTAAAAATATCTTTGCACCTCTGAACATGTGTAATTTGACTCCTGTTTGCTTTTGTGATTATTCAGTTGAGAAAGGGTAGAATGCACTTAGAATGGCCCCAAGTTCCAAGGCTAGTTCCCACCCAAGGAACATTTAAACCAAATGGCACTCTGGTGACTGCGAGTTCAGGTCTGTAAAACCAGGAGTGCTGAGCAGACAGGCAGAGAATGAGCATTCACTGCCTCTCATGGTGCAAGAACTGACATCAAGCCTAATTATCAAAATGAACCCAGTGAGGTAATTCTTCACAGGGTTCATTTTTGAACAGTGGAGCTCATCACCAGGAGATATCTCATCTGTCTGCAGGGGGTAGAACAGCAATTAGGTGCCTTGGTGACAGATAAACCCATCAAGGGCAGTTGGAAACATTTATATAATCTCAGCTGAGAAATCCCTGAGGCAGCAATCGCTGTCAGCTGGGAGGATATTTCAAGGGATATTTCACTCTTGGCTTTTTATTTCCCTCTGTTCCTCCTGAATTTCCTGTGGTCAGAGAAAGGACTCAGCTGGAATGACCCAGGCTCTGGGAAAGGTCCAGACCTCTCTGTGTCCCCTCCTTCTGTGGCAGCCCATCCATGCCAAAATTGCACCCTGCAGTTCTCTGCCCATGGGCAAAAATGAGGGGAAAAAATGGAAAACTCAATTTAGTTCCAAATGCTCATCAAGTCATCCAGGTCATAGGATTTCGCCATCCCTGTGTGCCGGTTCCTGCTGGGAAATTTCTTTTGCCACTCAGAAATTGAAAACCATCCCCTCAATAAACTGACTTTTACAATCTTTTCACAGGACAGGGATTGTAGCTGGGACTGGGATTTGTCCCAAGAAACTTCAGCCATCCTGTGTGAAGATTTCCATTTTTTTTTTCCATTTTCAGACCTCTAAGGGTCTCTCCCTGGAGACTCAAAACACACAGAGTGACACTAAAGTCACTGAGAGGTTTGGGTTTGTTTTATTTTTGTGATCTTCTGTGGGATTCAGCTCATGGATTAATTAATCAATCTCTCCATCCCAATGAGGTGTCCATGTAAGAGTCACATTTAAATTCCATTAGAGAAAAAGAAATACTTGATTCCAGATTGAATATGGGCATTTCACACCATTTGAGCCATTCTAGGCTATCCAAGACTTCTGCACACATCAGGAAATAGAAAACCTGATGTGCAAAACTGGCTCAGGATGGTGGCAGAAGGACCTGGGCTGGGAGATGGGTAAATAAATGTTGGTCAAAGAACAGAGAGAAACAAAGTCTGATCCCTCCTTTTCTCTTGGGAAAAGAGGACACTGGATATTTGCTGTGGTTGAACTCATCACCAAAAGTCAGATCAGGATGGAGCACACCACACAGCCCCTGTGACATCCCAGGACAGCCCCTGTGACATCCCAGGACACAGAGTCCTGCCAAGAGGCTGGGAGGGACAAATCAGAGACTGTAAATTACACTGAGTCCCAGGAAAAACAGGTTTATTGCAAAAATGTTCAGTTCTATTCAGTTCAATAAACCAAACTTGCCTAAATTTAAAGATTTCCTGTGTGCAGTGGTGATGGATAACGTCTTGGGGTTTGAGGGAAGGGTGCAGGCATCAAAAATAGGTTTTATGCACTTTCTGAGAACATTATCTGGCATTTATTGTGCCCAGATCTCCAATTTAACTTTTTATAGTACAGCCTCAAGCAGGACATTTCACACAGTTTGGAGATTTCTGGACTTCTTCACTTCTGTCCTTTGCCTTCAAAAAGACTGAGGCAAGGAGGGACTCAGCCCATTTTAGTCCAGCTCACCATGGCTAAAAATCTCACTCAAAGCAAGCTTTTGGGATTTTCACAAAAAAATCAAGGCCTGATCCATCTCTTGTGCTGAAAATTTACTCTTCTTCCCTTCACAGCTGCTGCTTTCTGGCTGGAAAAAAAAATAAATTAAAAAAATAATAAAAACAATCCCTAAGGGCTATAGATGATTTATAAATCTCACTGAAATGTGACCATAATTAAGTGGCAGCAGCACTGGCTGTTCAAACCCCTCTGCTCTCACCTGGCACATCCATTGTTGCTTTAAAACCCGACAGAACAATGGGTGGAAGGGGAATTTGAGCTCAGCTGTGGCAGGAAGGTGGTTTTGGAAAGAAAAGGTCCCAAATCTTCACCCCATCCATGGCTAGGATGCTTCAGCTGGAATCATTAGGAGAGGAACACCTTGGTCTTTCTCCTTGTCAGTGGAGACTTCCCAAAGTTTGCAGGAGGTGTTTGAAATCCACAAAACTGACAGGAACACAAGAAAAGACTCCCAAAAGCCCTAAAGCCAACAGGAACAAAAAGCCAAACTTAGGCTGAGGTATCCCAAAAGCTCTTCCTCATTTGCAAGCTGGAAATTGGAATCTCTCCATCCATCCTTGGGAAAAGGGAATGCCCCTGGGTAGCCCTGTTTTTCTCACAGCAGGGTGGTTTTATGGGTTTAAAAGGTTTGCTGCCTCGACAGCACAGTTGTTAATTTGTGAGTAAATTGCCATTGTTTCATGCCTGTTTATTACTGCAGTCCTCAGCAGATGATTCACGGTGCAAATCCAATTTCGCTTTGATTGCTGTGGGGCTCTCATTTCTCAGCTGTTTCAGAGTTTCAAGCTTAAATGCTGCTTCTTAAAGCTTTAGGGGACAGGGGAGGGGGGTTGACAGGGTATAAATGTGGTATTGTACAGGTGTATATTCATATATTTGTATTAATAGATATGTCTGCTCAGATCTGCACATAAACACAGATAAATATGGGTAGAATTTATCCTTCTAACACTCCCTGTGCTCTCTTTGCCGAAGAACTTGTGGGCCTGTGTCGTCCTCAGACTCCCCAAAATTCCATACACTGGGCACAGCTGCCAAACCACCACCCCAAAAGTGCTGCAGAAATCAATAATGAGTGCTCTGATATTCCATTACCAAAACCACTTTCCCAGCTAGGATGTGGATTCCCCACCACTGGAGTAGGGAATATTTGTCGTGGGATGGAGTTTGAGGCTCCTGAGGCTCCTGTGAGCTGCATAATTCCATATTCTGTATTTGCTCTCACCTTTTTTATTTTAAGGAGCTTGTTAAAAAGAGAGAGAGCAACTTTTCAGATGAGTGGATGTAGTGACAGGACCAGGGGGGAAATTAAGCTGAAAAAGGGCAGGTTTAGGTTGAATTTTAGGAAGGAATTGTTCTCTGTGAGGATGGTGAGGCCCTGGCACAGATGCCCAGAGGAGCTGAGGCTGCCCCTGGATCCCTGGAAGTGTCCAAGGCCAGGCTGGACAGGTTCTTCCCTGCACCATACTCCCAAGGAATTAGAAACTGGGTTTGTTTTTTTTCAGCTTTTGTGACTTGGCCATCTATTTCTGTTTGCACAACAGGTATTTATCCCACCTCCAGCTTCTCAAACTGAGCAAAGATGAATAATTGTGCCAAGAAACCGCCTGTGAGAAGGAATGAACGCACCCCTGCTGATTAATGTACCAGGAGATGTGATTTAACTTTCATTTCCAGTCTCCACTTTCTCCAATCTGCCTCTAAATGATTATCTTTGCTCTGGCACAGTCTTTACTCCTGAGAGTCTCACAGGCTCCTACTGCTCCCAAACTCTCAGGATCTGGGAGGCAGGACTCTGTCATTCAGCAGGCAAAGGAATAGAAAACCCACTGGCAGGGAGAGGAAAACTTAAAAAAAAAAAAAATAAATTATATTAAAATTTAAATTAAAAGGTTAAAATTGAAAAAAAAAAAGTCATTAACAAACAGAGCAAATTTTCTCAAAAAAGTGAGGGAGGGGGGTTGAAATGCAAAACTTGGGGGAAAAAAAGAGAATTATTTTGCAATGCATGGTCTGTCTGAGAGAAAAGTAATGGGTTTGATATAAAAATTTACCCTCCTGCCCTGCTTATAGAGGAGGTCAGGCTCAATAATCAAAATATGCTGTCTGCCCTTAAAAATTAAAGTTTTTCTGCCTGATTTGGCAAATCCTGCTGAGCTTAAAGTATTGGCCAGAGATTGTAGTACCTGTTTTGTAAAGGAGAAAATGCATCTGCCACTGACCCAAAGGAACCTGAAGAGAAAGGTAAGGACCCCTCTCCCTCTCCCTCTCCCTCTCCCTCTCCCTCTCCCTCTCCAAATTTTACTTTATTTTTAGCACCCATTCCCTTTGCATTACATTTTTCTACCGAGGGCCCCCTCAGCTGTATTTGCTGCTGGATATTGGCAAGATCAGGGTTTTTTGGGTTTTTTTTTTTGACCCTTTTCATTTTGTTATTTATTTTGGAGGGATTTATTAGCAGAGAGAAGAACCTGACTGACAGCCTGAGAGGTCTCTGTCTCCCTCCAACCCTCTCTTTAAACCAAGGAATTGGATTTGGACACTCAGGGCATTTGAAGAAGGGATATTTCTGGATATTTCTAATTTCTAATTCCTTTTTCATCCCACATCTACTTCCAGGATCCAAGGTATCCTGTGGCAATAACTGCTTCCCATCTGCTGTCCATGGATGTGTGTCATTAATTTACAAATGATAAACCATCATGTCCAGCCTCACCATCCCTTTTCCAAAGGAAGGAATCCTATCCCAGAATCCCAGAATTGTTTGTGTTGGGATGGACCTTAAAAATCACTTAATTCCACCCCCCTGCCAAGGTCAAGAACAACTTCCACTATCCCAGGGTGCTCCAAGCCCTGTCCAGCCTGGCCTGGGACATTCCAGGGATGCATATCCTGGCCTATTTGAACAGGAGGTTTTTCCAGACCTCTCAGTTCCCTCCTTCCCTTCATCATTTCTAGGTTTGTTCTCTCCTTTTTAGGAACACGTGGCCAAAGAGAACCTGACTATTTCAGTAGCAGCTCCTCCAGGGATGTTATTACACTCAGAACAACACCATGCACGTGGAATAATATTTTCCTTTATTCACAATTCCTTTCCACCCCTGCCATTCTCAAAGGTTCAGCAGCCCCTCCCTGGGTGCTGCTGCCTTCTCCTGAGTGCACAACAGCATCAAATTCAGCACCTGCTGATCCAAATATTCACAATTAAAATTAACTTTGGCTGCCCTGGGTAACCAAGGATTGTCACCAGACTGTCACCAACCTCCTCACATTTGTTCCAGATCTTCTTGGAGTACAGTGACAATTGTGGGACCTAATAAACTTTGTCCAGTGTCAGAAATTACTTTATTCATACCTTTTTTTTTTGCTTCTTCTATGTTTATTCCACCTGTTATCAAACCTTTATTCCACCTTTTACCTTATCCCTTGACAGCTTAGAGGGAGGGGAACTTTTTCAGGAAAAACTGCTGAATATAGAAACAAGGCCATATTTTATTTATTATTTAATAATTAATATTTTTTTTATAATATAATAATCATTAATATTAATTATAATTAATTAATAAATAATTATTAGTAGTAATATAGTAATAATATAATAATATTCATTATTATTCAATAAAATAATATTTATAATAAATAAAATTTATAATTAATAAAATAATGAATAAAGAAATAATATTTTATTCAATAAAATAAATAATATTATTCAATAAAATAAATATAATATTCAAGAAGATGAAAATATATATTTATATATATAATAATACATTTTACTTATTATTTAAATTTTAAATTAATTTAAGTTAAATTTTAATTTAATGTTTTTATTTATTATTAATCTTTTATTTATTTATTTAAATATTTTAAATAAAATGGTGATTGTGTCAATGTATTCCTGAAAATACCACCAGCAACACAGGAAAATTAAAAAATAAAATCAAATCATGGGCAGTGAACAGGCACAACTCAGAATTAGTTTCTATCTTTTAATAATTTAAGTAAATAGGAAAAACAATACAAAATCCTTAATTGCATTAGGTTAGAAATATCTAACAGAGCTTAAAAATATTCCAAACCCTAGGTTTCTTCAAGAGGTGATATCTGATGGAGGGATATAGCACCAAAATAACTGAAAAAGGACTTTGAAATATCTTCAAATGAAATTGGAATCTCTCAGCCAAGTGCAGAACAAAAGGAGGAAAAGGCTCCCAGCTCTGCAGCTCATTCTGAGGCAGGTTGAAAGAGGAGCTGGGTGAACCTCCTGCTTTGAGAGTCTCAGATCAAACAGAGCAGCCAGAATATCAGCACCAGTTGAAAAGAAAAGGAGACAGAAAATGAAAGAGAAAGAAAAAAGACCTTGGCGTTTGCATAGGCCATCAATAATTAATGAATGAAAAGTTAAACCAGTGTTATGCTTCCCCATCCAGGGGAGACATCTGGGCTTCCATCCTGGAGATCAGCAGGTCTCTGGGAGATTTCCCTGGGATAAGGACAGTGTGGATAAGGATGCCACTCTGCCTGAAGGCCATGCCAAGTGACCTGGACAAGGGGTCCAGAGGCCACAGTAATGGTCAGGAGTGTGCAGGATGCTCTCAAGGAGATGCTGAGGGAGCTGGGTTCATCCACTCCAGACAAAAGAAGGTTGTAGGTGGAGATCTGGCTGAGCTGCTGCACTGGGGGGCAGAGAAGACAGAGCCAGGCTCCCCTCAGAGGTGGTGGCATCAACATCCAGCAAGGGGAATTCCCTCTAGAAACAAATAAAATGTATTTCCTCTCAGTCCAGTGCAGCCCTGGGCCAGGAATCCAGAAAAGCTCTGCAGCTACACCTTGGAGATACCTGAAACCATCCAGAACAAGGCCCTGGGCAACTTGATACTGGCCCAGGGCTGAGCAAAGGACTGAATTAGACACTTTCAACATCATTAAATTCTCACTCCTATGATCCTTTGGAAAACAGATCCCATCTGTGTGAGGCTTCCAGCTTTAGGAGATGAGTTTTTTGGTTGGACACCATTTGTCTTGGGTGAAATTCCTCTGAGGCTACAGTGACAAATGCCATCTCCTTTTCCATGACATGCAGAGGGCAGAGCTTTACATTTTTTCCTGGAGAGAAACAAGCAGATTAGAGGTTCTGAAGAGCCCCAGAAGCAGCAGCTCTCATCAGGCCTCAGAGCAGCTGCTCATACACCCCTCAAACAGCCAGACTTGGCTGGGCACAGTTTTAAAGACACTTAATTGAGAAACACTGGCTGCCATCCAGGATATTAAAAAGATAATGAAAGAAGAAGTAAAACTGCTCTTCTCCCCTGCTGGTTTTGATTTGTTTACGATCAGGGGGATAAAGCAGTCCCTGTTATTTCATTTAGGATTTGCTCTGGAGGTCGGCACACCCCACACCCCAGCAGAGCTCATAAATCAGGCATGACCTAAGTTTTCATCACCCAAATTTTACTCTGGCTGCTCAGAGCTTTTCATTACATCTTTCCCATCATCAGAAGGGTCAGAAGCTGAAAGGGCACCGAGGTCAAGTGATGTGTTTCCAAGGGAAAATCCCACCCTGATATCCCAGTATTTGAGTCCCACCAAGGTGGGTGCTGGGAGAGGGGAGAGGAGTCGGTGGAGCACAGCAGGAGCTGGTTGTGACTCCCCTCCCCAGGACACCCCACATGGGTGACATCAAGCTCACATTTCCAGCCCCAACAGGGCCTGGGAGCCATTTGAGGGCACAAACAGCATTTACCCAGGAAATGGAGAAAGTTAACCAAAAATGCCTCCCTCGGCTGGATTTTTCTCACTCTCTCCAAGAAAACAACAACCAAAAAAAAAAAGTGTGTAAATATCATCAGCTAGGGAAAAAATGCTGATGACTGGAAGTGAAATTTGCCATTGAAAGTGGAAAATAAATGTGGTGCACTCAGAAGCATCTAGACTTAGAGACTGAGTCACTTTTATGCTAATATATCCTCGCCGCCTCCCCAGTGGATACGAAAAATGATCTTATTTATTGTAATTGTTGTTTATGATAAAAGCACTTCCATATTCTCTGTGTACATACACAGTTACTCAGAAAGAAAACTTATTTTTTCTCTCCTTTTTTTGTTTTCTATAAATTCTTCCTTGTTTTCTCTCTGGAATGAGTGGTTTTCATGCAGAGCAAGCAGCAATATCTGCTCAGGTGTGTAGAGGCAGAGGTTGGCTCGCACAGGGCCATCACCCTGTGTCACCTGTGCCTGGTGATGTGGCACCAATTGACTCTCACTGGTGCAAAATTCCATTTTTGTCTCCTTCTCCTCCTCTTTATCCTCTTCCTTGATGATTCTGAGCTGAGAAGAAAATGGTTCCAGTTACTGGAGGGCTGCTGCTCTGATCTAACAGAGTTACAGTTCAACAGAGGCCCAAAATGCAACACTCAGCTGTGGAAAAATCAGCTCCAAAGGGAATAAATAAAAATCTGAGCGTTGTTCTGACCTCTGGGAGGGCTGGCTGTGAGCAGTCCCATATCTGAGCCCACTGATCCTCATCTCTCCCAATGATTTGTGTTTCTCAGCTGTGGCTGGCTCAGATCTGTCCCTATCAGGAGTGTTCTGAATCACATCAGCACCTTTCCTTCTCCCTCTGCCTCCTTCCAAAACCTTGGTGGGGCTCAGAATACTCCATTCATGCAGTGATTGGGAAAATCTCACTCTCCCAAATCCCTTCCCCAGTATCCGATTTCTCTCTCCATCATAGCAAGATCTGCTCCAGGCCACCATCCCTCCTCCATTCCTGCACTGATGACCTGGAAATCATTAAAATTTGAATTATTTATGATTTATGGTCTCCTTGCAACAAGAAATCCAACAGCACCTCTGCTCTTGCCCAGGCATTGAGGTGGAATGAGGCCAGAGGATAAAGCAGAGCCAGGGATTGGAAAGATATCTTGTGTTTGATGGCACTGAAGGATCTGCTGGAGAGCTGATGTGACATGGACATCACTAAATCCCACCAGATTAAACCAGAGACACCCCAGAGGGCAGAGTTCCCTGCCAGGTACATGAGAGGGATTTCAACATTTTGATTGCATCCCACAGAGAATCACAGAATATCTGCATTTGGAAGGGATCCAGAAGGATCATCGAGTCCAGCTCCCTGCCCAAACCCATCAGTGAAGAAAGCTGAATAATCACATGTGAAGGGACAAAATTGAGAGCAGATTCACCAGAAAGTGCCTATGTCAGGAAAAAAAAAAAAAAGAAAGAAAAAAAAAAATCCAGCAAAGAATATCTTTGACCTTCCATGAATGATTCAAACTATGCAGAGAAGCTGCCAAATTTTTCATATGGCTGATCCTACCAGGGGTTTTGACTGCCTGGAGAAGGGCCAGTGCTGTGATCAAACATCTAAAACTCGTGTGTTTGGTCAGAGCAGCAGCACTGGAGGCTCTCAGAAGCAAACATCCTCTACCAGGCAGGCACAGGGCTCCAGAGGGGCTGCCACCACCCATGTCCCCCTGGCATTTGGAGATGACAGCCAGTGGCAGGAAGGGACGTGAAATTAAAAGAAGAAGAACACTCTTTTGGACAGTGGCAGCAGGGACTGTCACACCACGGCCCACGGAGGTGCTGCATCACTGAAAGCAGTCAAAGGGAGCGTGTAAACAAAGAGAAGCTTTTTAAACAGGAAGATAGTGATAGGACAGCAGGGATGGTTTAAAACTAAAAGATGAGAGATTTAAATTAGATATTAGGAAGAAATTTTTGCCTGTGAGGGTGGGGAGGCCCTGGCACAGGGTGTCCAGAGAAGCTGTGGCTGCCCCTGGATCCCTGGAAGTGCCCAAGGCCAGGTTGGATGGGGCTTGGAGCCACCTGGGATAGTGGGAGGGGGTTGGAAAGAGATGGTCTTTGATGTCCCTTCCAACCCAAACCATTCTGTGATTCTGTGAAAATTTCTCACTGAAATGTGGAGCAAGAACACCTGCCCAGTGAAAAATTGTTTTTTTTTTCCCGGGGGTATTTCCAGGCAGCAACTCCCGTGCCTGGCATTGTGTTCAGAGCCCCTGCCTCCTGGAGATCTCTCTTCCAAAACCCCATCTCTCCCTCGAAATTACCTTCTCATTTGCTCTCTCTCTTTCCTGTGTTCCCTGAGGGGACAGGGAGAGTGGATTGGCACATCCATGGTGACCCAAATCCCCCAGGAAAAGGAAACCTTTCCCAGCCCAGGATTAGTTGAGGTCCCTTTAGTCGAGAAGAGCGTGTAGAGTGTCCCAGCTGTCCCCAGGGCAGGGTGAGCAGTGCTGAGTCTCCTCAGCAAGGCTCCTTCTCTCCCACTCCTGCATTTCCCAGTGGCAATATTCCTCCTGGAGCAGCAGGCGTGGCTGCAGTGACACCGCTGCACAGCAAGGACGTGACACTGCACAGGCTGAGGGAACAGGAGGAGGCTGGGACTGCGGGGACAGATCTGAGTGCAGAACTTGTCTGGGAATTCAAAGTCAATTCAAAGTGTGGGCACTTTCCAAAGTCCACAGCATGGGCAGTTTAAGAGAGCTCTGGGAGTGATATGTTTCTATTTTATATACATATAAAAATATGTGTATTGTAACATAAATATAAACATAACCATAAATATAAATATAAATATAAATATAAATATAAATATAAATATAATTGTAGATATAAATATAAATGTAAATATATATAATAATAATATAATATATTATAATATTATAATATTATTATAAATATATAAATACTATAAAAAATAATTAATACAATATTATAATATAAAATATATTATATATTATATATTATATAATTATAAATAAATATATTATAATATATATAATTACATAATAATAAATAATAATAAATATAAATATAAATAGTAATATAAATATAAATAGTAATATAAATAGTAATATAAATATAAATATAAATAGTAATACTATAATATATAATAATATAATATATTATAATATTATAATATTATTATAAATATATAAATACTATAAAAAATAATTAATACAATATTATAATATATAATATATATTAT
>NC_031771.1:65937349-66031476 GCF_001522545.3 Parus major
AAATATAAATATAAATATAAATGTAATATTAAATGTAAATATAAATGTAATATAAATATGTATTTTATATTTGTGTGTGTATAAGAATCTTATATTAAAATATTATTCTATAGAAATTTTGCATCCAATTCTACATCTAATCTTTAAAATGTGTCTATACTTTAGATCAAAATATAATTATATATAAAAATATATAAAGAATATGAGTGTGTGTACATATGTTAGGAGTGTATTTATGTATGTGTATCTATATAAATACACTTTTTTTTTCCCCAGGGATTTTCAGTTCAAGCAAACAGAACCATGACTCAGCTGCAGTGCCAACAGAGAGCAAATCCAGATAAAATCCACACTTTTCCACCCACCTCTGACTTGTCACTATTGACTCTCTCCCCACCTGCACTGCAGGTTACCTGACAGGACAGGTTCTCTGGATGGGGGATGCCTTAGTGCTTCCTTTTGTGAGGTGGGGTTCGGTGAAGTATTCCAAAAAAGGGCTTTTCCACCTAAAAACGTGGTCCAAAAAGGTGCAGGACAGAGGAGGGTTTGATCAGAAGAGCCATCCCTTGCTGAGCCACACACAAAACACCGACTGCATCATCTCCAGACAGGATCCAGGCAGCAGAGAAAGCTGGCCTAAAGTTATTCCTCATCTGAAAAGGTTTTAGGGGAAAAAGTTGTCATTGCTCTTCCCTGACTGTGCTGAAAGCCTGGCTGAGTTAGAGCCAATTGTGTCAGGAAGCAGCTTGATGTTCCTGTTCTTCAGGGATGGAGAAGTTTTTTTATTGCTTAAAAGTGGAGGCAGAAGGGTTTCCTTGGGCTCAGCATCGTGGAAGAGTGGTGGAGAATCTCCCTGCCTTTCCCAGCCATCCTGTAAGAACTACGTGGGAATTAAATTGATGTTGTAATGGAGAGGGCAGCAGAAATTAAAGGATCCAAACTCTCAGGTTGTCCCTAAGCCTGGGCAGAGAAGGAAGGTGTCAGGGTGTGGCTGAGATGGAGTGAGGTGGAGGAGCAGGATGGGTGCCACCAGCACAGGGACCAACAGGCAGGACATGGAGTGGTCACCTCAGACATCCTCAAAACAAGGGTCGGGATCTATTCTTACCCTAAAATGTCCAGTTCAGCTCTGGCTCTGCCAGCAGAGGGATCCAAGGGTCCAGGGACCATCTCAGGGGCAAATCAACAAAGCCACAGCCCAGCCTGTGCTCCCTCAGCAGGACAACACTGAGAGCAGAATCCGTGCAGGAGCGGAGATTCCAAGGTGAGGTGGATTCTCACACCCTACCAAGGGGTGCAAAGTGATGATCAGGAAAGAGGACACCCCAAACAAGGTGTTTTCTCAGGCACGTTCTCCTGACTGCAAATTGCAGCGAGACCCAGTGCACCCACAGCTCTGCAGAGAGGCCAAAGTACCCCCTGTGGCACCCTGTGTGACAGCTGGGAAGGCCAAGCAGCGTCACCCCGTGAGCCCTGGGGTGTCTGGAAACACCACACCCAGCCAGGAAACACAAGGGGATGGACACAGCCAGCACACCTCACCATGTGTGAGGGAGGTCCAGATGTGCTCAGGTTATGAGGAAGGGGAAGCAGTGGTCCAGAGGAGAGAAGGTGGCAGGGAAGGACTGGATGGGAGCCTGGAGGACACTGAGGAGAGACTCATTGGGGTCTGCAGCTCCTCCTGAGGGACAGCTCCAGCTGTTCCCTTGGGTCCTGTCACTGTCACAGGGAGCAGAGATCAGGGCTGGCCCTCAGGAGGAGCTGCAGACCCCGATGAGTCTCCCCTCAGTCTCCTCCAGGCTCCCATCCAGTCCTTCCCTGCCACCTTCTCTCATCTGGACCATTGCTTAGGTTTAGGTTGGATATCAGGGAAAGGTTCTATCCCAGAGGGTGCTGGCACTGCCCAGGCTCCCCAGGGAATGGGCACCAAGGCTGCCAGAGCTCCAGGAGAGTTTGAACAGCGCTGCCAGGGATGCCCAGGGTGGGGTTGTTGGGGGGTCTGTGCAGGGCCAGGAGCTGGGCTGGATGATCCTGGTGGGTCCCTTCCAGCTCAGGATATTCCATGTTTCCTGGCTTTTGCAGGAATTTTTGTTCCTACCACACAGGAGCACAATGGTTGTCATCACAAAAATTCAGCCCTTCCACACAGGGAACAGGAGAGTGACCAGGAACAAGCAAAGATTGCTGCCCATACTCATGAGCCAAGCACATCCCGTGCCACCAAGACAGTCTGAACATCCCCAGGCCAGCAAGGAAGCATCATTTGGATTTTGAAGCAAGGAGGAAGCATCATTTGGATTTTGAAGCAAGGAGGAAGCATCCATTGGGACTTTGAAGCGAGTTCCCAGCAAGCAGGGACATTCAGGGTTTGCAGCTGTGCTGCAAATGAAGCGAGGCAGGGCAGGCCAGGAGAGCTTTGCTTTGCTTTGCTTTGCTGTGCCGGAGTTTCCTGGAGGTTTACAGCCCTCAGCTGGTGACTCGGAGCACAGCCCCACTGTACATCCGTGTTCCCTTCTCAGCACGGGTGAGTGCCCTCTCTCCTGGCTAAGACATCATCTGCCCCCATCCACATCACCCACAACAGCCAAAAATCCTCCCCTGAGCATCCCAAATCCCCTCCCAGGTCCTGGCATCCAGCTCAGCCCTCACCCCCTGCCCAGCCAAATGTGACAAATTTAGCTCCACTATTTTATATTTTTTTTAATCTCTCTCCTTATAAATCAACTTTTCCAGGCCCTGGATCCCTTTCTTGGTTGTTGTCTTTTCTCTTGGCTGTGCTCAGTTCCCAAATATCTGACAAATGGCCCTCAGGCAGCCACGCTGGCCAGGGCCACACTGCCCATGAGAAAAGGGACAATGTCCCCTTCAGTGTCCTCCTTCTCCATTTTCTTATTTATTTTTTTTTCCTGTTCTCTTGTCACTCATCTTACAGGTACTCACAGCAAAGCACCCGCTGTGAGCCCACCAGGATAAATGGGGTTGGGAAATCTCTCCCTGTGCTTCACAGAAGGATTTTGGAAGGATTTTTTGCATTGGATCAGGTTGTAGCTGGTATCAGAACCCTTTGGAGAAGTTTCACATCAGTTTCTCACCCCCTGTGGTTTCTCCAGTGGAAGGTGTCCCTGCCCATGGCAGGAGGTGGAAGGAGATGAGCCTTAAGGTCCCTCCCAAGCCACAACATTCCATGATTCTGCATCCCTGAAACTCACAGAAATCCTCCATATCCACCACATCCCGGCTGGATCCTCACCCAGGACCCGATTAATCAGTTATTTCTCCAAAGGGACACCCGAATTCCCTGGGGGGTGGGATGCTCCTGAGCCAGCCACATCCCCAGCGCTGGGCACTGGGTGTCCCAGGGAGCCTGCAGGGTGGCCAGAACCTCACAGACATGGTCTCTGAGTGCTGGGAGATCATCCAGCTTCTTCCATCCACCTTCCACAGGTCCTGCCAGACCTCCAGGGACACCTCAGGGAACTCCAGGAATGGAAACAGAACCACTGATAAAGGATCATATCTGTGCTCACCCCTCTGGGCTCCCACCGCTCTCCCCTCACTCCTGAGAGAGTTTGCAGGTGTTTCTCAAGTGTGTCCAATTCTTACTGTTTCTAAGGAATATTTTAGTGCCACGAGATGGCAGCACAAAATCACCTTTCCCGGGGTGTGTTCGGCTTGCAGAAGGTGCACGGAGAAGTCCGTGGTCTCACCTCAGGGGCGGCTCCAGGAGGAGAAAATCCCAACTTTTCCAAGTGGAGAGCCAGAACCCACGTTTTCCATCACTGAGCACCCGCAGTTCCACTGCTGTTTCACCGAGTCTGTCTCAGAATCTCCCAGTGGGTCCCAGGCTCCTTCTTCTGCTTTGGGTCTGTGCTTGGAGATAATTCTGCACCAAGGGAATTCCCGGGGCACTAAGCCCCATCCTTTATTTTATAATCAGAATCCCTGAACAGCCTGGCTGGTGCCCACTTGTACAGTTCAGAGCCCAGTATGGATCCTGGGCCACTCCTGCCAGGGGGAAAGGGTGAAACTCTGCAAATATCCACAGCCCTAAACTCTGCAAATATCCACAGCCCTAAACTCTGCAAATATCCACAGCCCTGAGCCAGAAAATCCTGCTGGATTCAGGGTACTGCTGCAGAGGCCGGGTGGTCCTCTCTGTGCACGGGCAACCACGGGTCACTTCATGTCACCAACCAGGCTGGATGAGAGTTTAGAGCTCTTTTCCAGCCTTAATTCCGTGATTCTGGGATTGGCCACACGGTGACACTAACGGGGTGCTCTGCTCACGGATTTGGGCAAGGAGGGGTGTGAAGGCAGAAGCCAAGACCTGCCCAGTAATTCCACCTCTCTCCTGGTGCAAGAGGGGCGCTGAGCATCCACTTCAGTTTGGCTTTTTTTGAAAAAAAAAACCTCTTTTTCAAAGCATTTCTTGCTACCGAGTTCAAGGAACAGAACCACAGAATTGTTCGTTCAACCATTCCCCCAGCACTGCCAGTGCCACCACTGACCATGTCCCCAAGTGCCACATCCACACGGCTTTTAAGTCCCTCCAGGGACAGGGGCACCACCACTGCCCTGGGCACCCTTCCCATAATGAAATATTTCCTAATGATTTTCTCAATCAAATTTTGTGAATGATTTTTCCTGGGTCACCCAGGAGAGGGGCAGGCAGGGACAGCCATGCCCATTCCTGCAGGGCACCATCACCCAGGGGGGTTGGGAGCCCCACCTCTGGAGCACCCTGCTGTTCCCACCTGCTGCCCTCCCCACACAGCCAGCCAGGAGGAGCAACCCCTAATTAATTCTGAGCAATTAGATACATCTTACCTTGCCAGCACCTCCATCTGCTTTCCACCAACCTTCATCACCGAGCTCTTGGTGGGCACAGCTGGAATGAAGATGCCACAGGTCTTGGAGAAGGGAGAGCAGTGTGCAGGGTCACAGAGCGCCGTGGTGACACCATCTCTCCCTGTCACATGCTCAGGGTGGCCTTTGCTGCTAATTTTAAATACCCCTTAGTAAACAGCTGCTAAATTTAGTGTCTCTGGAACATGAGCATCGTTTTAAAGGCTGAGCTGCTGGTGAGTGATAGCAGGAGAGGAGGGAGATGGATTGACCTGACACAGATCCCTGCTCAGCAAACCATCATCATTCCAGCTGCACAGAGCAGAAAAAGCAGCTCTGAAACTCTGGCCACCAGCACAGCAGCTTTCCTGGGATGTCCCATGAATAAAGAAGGCACAGGAGTCACAGAATCTTTTAGGCTGGAAAAGACATCCGAGATCAAAATTCAGCCTTTGATGCCCACCTTGTCACCCAGACCAGGGCACTGAGTGCCACATCCATTTCTTCCTTGGACACCTCCAGGGTTGAGGACTCCACCACCTCCCTGGGCAGCCCCTTCCAGTGTCCTACCACCCTTTCAGTGAGAATTTCTTCTTAAATTTCTTCACTGAAGAGAAAAAGCAACTCCTTGTTTTTCCCTGTGTGGTAGCCTCACATGCCCAAAGGATTTGGCTTTCTCCTCAGATTTCACTTTGCAATGGATCTGGCTGCTGGGAAATCAGCTCTGGCTCCTTGAGGCTGAGCTCTGAGTGATTGAAGCTGGAGAGAGTTTTTATCTCTCCTCAATCTCTCTTCCCGCAGCCCAACTCCCTCTCAACTCAGTAACTGGATGAAAAAAGAGAAAAACAGCAATAAATTCAACACACCACCATCCTTCCCAGCTCTCCAGCAGCCAGGAAGGCATCCCACCTCCACACTACAGCAGGGGACCAGCACAGCTCAGCTGAGCTTGGATAGAGCCAAAGTTGGTGCCTCCTCTGCAGAAATTTATCTTGGGATGCACTGACTCACCCTCTGGAGGGGGATTTTTCCATCTCTCTGTCCCCCTTCCTCCCCTCTGTAACTCATTTATCAACCCAACTCCCACCCCACACGCACAGAGAGGGAAGGGAGGCTTCACAAGGGGCAGCAGATGCCAAAGCAGACACATCCCTCACTCTGCACATGGAGCTCTGGCCAGCAGCCAGCCAGATGGAGAAATGGAATGCAAGGAGATAAAGCAGTGGCTAAACGCCCATGGTCTTCACCCTGAAAACTTTTATTTTTGGAAACTGTTTAGATATCTTTAAACTATGCTGATGGCTACATTGTGTTCACTTGACTTTAAAGAAGAACATGATTTATTTTTCAGAGGAAGTAAAAAAAAAATCACAGTTTTTCTCATTCCTGATGGCAATTTCCACATGATCCAGACAAAACCTTAGGAGTCACTAACATCTGGACTTAGTGACACACATCTGCACAGTCCAGGGGCTGCTTGGATGGGGACAAGTGCTCCTGGTGCACTGGAGGACATTCAGTTAAAGCATAAGGCAACAAAAGAATATCCTGAGTTGGGAGGGACCCACAAGAATCCTCAAATCCCACTCCTGGTCCTGCACAGGGCATCCCAAGAATCCCACCCTGTGCTGAGAGCGTTGCCCAAACACCCTGTGAGCTCTGGCAGCCTTGGGCCAGTGACCACACTGACCACAGTGCTGTCAGCTCTGCCCTAACCAGACCTTTTTGGTCAGGATTGTATTGCTGGCAGAGGAAATCTCAGGTTTGGAAAGGTTCTTCCATACAAACAGCATTTGTGTAATGTGTTTCTGACCTATTTTCAACCTATTTTCCTCCTACTCCAAATTTTATAGGAAGAGAAAAAAAATCCTATTTTTATAATGTTGAATAAAAGAGTGGGAAGTGAAGTGTCCAGGAAGTACCACAGCACCCAGTCTTTTTATTACAACATTTATTTTAGTATAGAAGGCACTTACAATACAGAAAGAAAAAAGAAACAAAACGAACATGATAGGCACCAAAAGTGAAATTAGAATTAAAATGACAGAGAAACAGTTTAACCAGACCAAAAGGAGCACCCTTCCCTGTTAACAATACAGCACATGGAAATGAAGCTATTGGTGACTAACGTTTTTAACAATTAGGACTTTTTATTTATTTATTTATTTTAATAGAAAAGATAAAAGGCTGTTCTACTGTGAACTGAAATAAAACAGAAGCCCTCTCCACACACCTGCAGGAGGATTTGGGAGGTGGTGGTGGTCAGGCAGGGCTCCCTCAGGTCGAGCACTGCAGCAGGTCCTGGTACATCTCGATGAGCCGAGCAGCCTCCCTCTGCCCAGAGAGCACAGCACCGTGGGTCGTGGAGTAATACTTCCTGTGAGTGGCCTCCCCCGAAAACATCACCTGCATGGGCTGCAGGGCACAGCAGAAGGGGCACAGATCAGCACAACTTACTGGGAAGCAGGTGGGAGGCTAAAAGGAGACAAAATTTCTGTGCCCTCCCACACGGGACGGTTTGGGTTGGAAGGGACCTGAAAGATCATCCAGTTCTATCTCCTACCACGGGCAGGGACACCTTCCACCAATCCAGGTTGCTCCAAGCCCCATCCAGCCTGGCCTGGAACACTTCCAGGGATCCAGGGGCATCCATCTGTTTTGGAGTGCTGTTCCTCAAAACCCCCAGGAGATGCACCACGAAATGCCAGTTCCAAAAATCTTAAACAAACCTGCACGAGGCACAGAGCATCTGCCCTGTACCATCTCCTCCCTTTGCTCCCCTAAATTAAACTTTGGTCTTTTAGGCATTAAGGGCATTTTTCTTCTGGACAGCAACTTCAGAAGAATACCAGTCATGTCTCAGAACCCAGAGGGTGAGACACAGCATTTTATCTCTTACAGCAATAGTGAGGGGCTTGCAAGAACTACAACTCGGATTTGAGGCAGGAATTTCTGGGAGGATTTCCCTGGGACCTACACAGAAAGATTCCTGAAACTCCTTCTGGGTTTTCTTAAGTAGATTTCTCCACTGAATAAAATTATTTCTGCTGGGGCCAGGCTCTGGTGGAGGAAATGGACTGGGAAGCTGCTGGAAGGCTGCGTTTTCATCAGCCTTTGGATTTGGACACATAACCCTGAGTGATGGGGTGAGTTTGGCTTAATGTGTTCCTGAGCTGTGTAACCACCTCCATGTGTGCTCCAGCACTCCCTGCTAAATTCAGAAAGCAAAGGCAGTGTCTGGGGAGAAAATTCATTGTCTCCTGCCAAGGACTGGGCCTCCCCCAGCCTGCACTGCCAGCACAGAAAGATTTCCTAATATTCATCCCTGACATTAGCAGGGTCATAAAAAATAATAATAATCTTTCAAACAGACTAGCACGTGCCTTCCTGGGGAATTCTCAACTGGACAATAGGGCTGATGGTCATCAAATGCAGATAACACAGTTCCACAAGTCACACATGTGCAGCTCTTGATAAACTCAGGGAGAGATAAGGGAATCCCTGAGATGTTGGCATTCCACACACCAAAGAGGTAAAATCCTACACACATCATTTGTCCACAGAGGCATCATTTGCAAAAAAAAAAAAAAGGGAAAACACACTACTGGAGGCCAAAGCAGGGATTTTCTCTTTCAGCCTCCCTCCCCAAAAACCTGCTGCCCAGTGTCCCTTCAGTTTTATTGCCACAGACCCCATCTGGGCCATACTCACAGGAGTTTTGGAGCTCTCGGCGTAAGGCAGTGGTTTCGCGAGTTTCTCTACATCGGCCCCACTAGACCCAACCTGGGTGTAGGAGTAGGATCCACGGAAGTGGGGATTGCTGCCCCAGGAGGACCGCAGGATCCGGCGAGGTTTCGGAATGTTTGGATTCCCTGGATGGAAAGCACAAGGTAAAAAGTCAGATTTTGTCCAAGAGGGAAGAGGGCAGTGCCTGAGCAAGGTGTGGGTGACGGGGATTCTCTCTGATTTATTCAACATCTGTCCCAGCAGAGCCCCCAAACCAGATCTCTCTTCCATTAGAGAAGTTTTACCTATTTATATAACACAAATTACCTCCCTTTTTATCTCAGCTCTTCCATTTTCCAGGAATGTGTTGGAATCCCCATCCCTAGAGGTGTCCAAGGAATGACTGGACGAGGCACTAAGTGCCCTGGCCTGCTTGACAAGGTGGGGAATTGGTCACAGGCTGGATTCCATGACCTTGGAAGCCTTTTTCTACTTAAATGATTCTCTCATTTATTTTGGAAAGGATCACTAAAATGTTTAGGCTCCTAAAAGACTGGGAAGCTTCAGGACACATTCTGGTTAGAAATAAAAAGAATCTTCTGGTCACATTTGCAGTGGGGAGCCTGGTGGTGGCCAACATGATTGATCTCACCAAAATTTAGGTATTTTAATTGAGTGCCCAGTCTAAATTGGATGTTTAGGCAGCCTTGTGAGAGAGATGTGCCTCCAAAGAGGAAAGGCAAATCTTCATTATGTGGGGGTATTGAAAAACCTGTCAGAAAGTTCTCAAAGCCTGTATGAGCTCATTCCAACAGACTCCCATAAAGTTGTCTCCAAAATCAAGCTACAATCCAGGAGACTGTTTATTTAACGCACAAGGCATGGAAAGCAGGTTTTTGAGGCTGAAGTGGGATTTCTAGATCGCTGTAGGATTTCCACTGCTAAGAGGGTGTAGGACCTAGAGATGAAGAATGCACCCACGACAGGGTCATCATCAGCCACTGTCCCCATCCCAAAGACCTTGGAGAACATGAGATCCAGGACTGCAGGCCACCAGCTGGTGGCACAAGAGCCTCAGCTACAAGAGTCACACTTTGGAGATCCTCCTGCTAGGCTGGTTTTGGATCATCTCAGTGTCTCTGCTTTTGTTGGAGTCTCATGATTGTATCTGGCATGTCAGGAGAGGAACAGGAGGAAGGACATGGAGAATTCCAATGAAGAGAAATTCCCTCTGCAGGAGCCAAGATCCACCCTTAAGGCAACATCATGTATCCAGGCAAGGTTCAGCTACTTGGGTTGAGTTGAAATCTTCCACAGCAAGGGGAACTGGATGATCATGAAGGTCCCTTCCAACCCCAACCATTCTAGGATTCTTCATGGAAAGGGTTGTCCAGCCCTGGCAGAGCTGCCCAGGGCAGTGTTGGGAGCTCCCATCCCTGGAGGGATTTAAAAGCCATGAGGATGTGGAACCTGGGGACACGGGGTAGTGGTGGCCTTGGCAGTGCTGGGGGAATGGTTGGGATCGATGATCTTAAAGGGCTTTTCCAACTTAAGTAATTCTGTGATTCCAAAAGTTCAAAAAGTAGGAGTTTTGAGATGTTCACATCCTATGCCTGCTTCAGACTCTGTGACAACTTAAGATGTTCAGTCTGCCATGAGACAAACCAAATACCTCCACTTTCTTCATCCCAGCTTAGAGGGACACACCCAAATGTAAACATTGGTCGAGCAATGCATTATTTAGTCCTTATAAACTATTATCCAGCAGTGCCTTCAGCTCCTTAACATCAAGAGCAGGTCCTGGTTCAGCTTCTGCTTTTAGGAGTATCCTGTCAGCCAGAGCTATGGAATAAGGGAACAGAGACTCCTGCATGGCCTGCCCAGAGTACTCTGTGAACACTTTAAAACCAGACCCCAGATCAAAATACGGCACAGACTAGCAAATAAATACATCCCACAAATAAAACACATCCTACAAAGCAATGTTGTTTCAGGAGCAACAGCTTTACATAACAAAGGCCTCTAAAATTTGTTCCTGCAAGACTCTTCAAAGCAGGAATGCCTGGAAGTGGAAAGCCCAAGGGAGTCTGAGAACTGGGAGCTCTCAGATGTGTCAAGGAAATAAGTTATCGTGTTTTATTTTTGAGGGCTGTGGGAAAGCCCAGGAGAACACACCATGGAAGCTGTCAGAGAACACTCCCCAGGCAGGGCTGAGCAGGCACCCACCCCAGAGCGCTGCACAAAAACAGCACACCAGGGGTTTTCAAATAAAAGGAATCTCTGCAGTAGCCTGGTGATGCCTCTTCCGTAGCTGGTGCACATTTCCATGTCCACATCCATTCCCATGAGCTCCTTCCAGGCTCTCCAGCACATCAGGCCACATCAGCAAGACCCAAGTGTCCACTGTGCAGCTACTGTGCCCCTGCACTCTGCATTTCTGCACTTTTTAATGCAAGCAGCTGTTTCCAAGAGGAAAACCAGGAGACCCAGAGGGGAAATTTGGTTGAAGGTCAGACAGGAGCACGTAGCAAAAGCTCTGATTCTGAGCTGTTGTTTGAAGACAGAAACTACAAAGACTGAGAGCCACAGACCTTCAAGGAACATACTTCACTGGACTTTCTCATTCTGCTTTTAAACAGGGTAAATGTGTCTTTGTCCACAGATAAAAGTAACAACACAGATGTGGAAACTTCTCAGTTTCCAACATCCAAAGAGAGATTAAATGGCTAAAAAAAGGATGTTGGCCTTCACTAAAACAGGAGGACACATATCTTCATGCTGCAGATTTCCACTTGTGAAGCTATGGAAGACAACTCCCTGTGCCTCACACAATCCCATTTTTCTTCAGCTCCTGGGAGGTGTGGAT
This sequence comes from Parus major, assembly GCF_001522545.3. Classification (NCBI taxonomy): domain Eukaryota; kingdom Metazoa; phylum Chordata; class Aves; order Passeriformes; family Paridae; genus Parus; species Parus major. The sequence continues at coordinate 65,948,787 of NC_031771.1, forward strand.
ACAGAGCTTTATTGGTTATGGGGCTGATTGAATTACCATAAAATCAAGTCACCAATCTAAATTAAAGCACTCAAATTTATTTGCCTACCTGAGAGCAGGGATCTAAGATTCCACCAAGGGAGATCTGTGGTACTGCCCCCACAGCAGAGTGGCTACCCCAGACACCCACATGGGACTGGGAGATGTGATGCAGAACCCAAAACAGATCTGTTCCCCTCCAGAGAAATAGCTGGAGGCCAGGGAGGAAAGCTCAGGGCATCTCCAGCTGCAGCCTGACAGGCTCCAGTGATCCCTTCAGCAGGGAGCCTCTGGCTTCTAATTCTGGGAGCTTATCCAACAAAGAAGGCAGAGCAAGGCTCCTAATTGCTCTGAGGTATTCCATTTAATCAGATTTGGAGGACACTGCTTTTCACCGTCCAGTTGTGAAAAGCAGTAATTGCTGAAGGCTCTTAGGTTAGAACAATCCTCAGAGCTTTTCACAGCAAAGCCACATAATCCCCAACACCGACCTGAGAGGGAAATTCAAGGTCAATTCTCAGAGAGATTCTCAGTGTGAACCTAAAAGAATGGATTTAACTTAAAACTGGTATAACATACTCTGAAGCCAAAGGAAAGGCCACCAGGAGCAACAGACTGAGAAAACACAGTGAGAGACGGGAACCTACCTGGTAATGAATGAATTCTTTCTCAGAAGAGTAAGAGCATGGAGCATTTCATACCCAGAACATGAAAGCCACAAAAGGCAAAGCGAACATTAAAAGGCTGGAAGTATCTGTTTCATTATTGAATATAAGGCTCCCTCTATATACTCACTAGAGAAAAGATGCTTCAGAAGATGTCACAGAGCACCAAGTGAGGTGTGGAAGTTCTGAGCTGCCTTGTGGAAGATCCAGGCTTTCCATGGAGGTCAGGATTCTGGCAGTACAAACTACCAGGTTTTCTAACTTGGTTAGCTGACCTGTGTGAACTCGAGTGGTGGGAGAGGCTTTCAAAGCTGGGCTGGGTGGTGCTAATTAGACCAGAGGAGTGAAGCCATGCTCAAAGGTGGCTCTAGGTGTACCACAGGCTGCTGGCCTAATCCCCACTCACACTCCCCCTGGAACAGATGAGCAGAGAAGGGAGGTGCACAGAGAGCTGAACACACTCCTGTTATTTCAGCCAGCCTGGCACCTGGCCCAGATCAGCCCTGAGGTATTGCTCCTTCTGGGACCTCCAGGGAAAAGGGGAGCAAGGGAAACAGGATAAACCCAGCTCCCTTAGCCAGGGAATCCTGCAAGAGCTGTGAAAAGGTTTTCTACCAACAGGGGGTTTGGGGGCAGGAAGTGGAACAGGTCACGTTGGGTACTGGGCGTTCCAAGACTTTTCCTCTCACAGTTCTGAGCAGCTGCGAGGCCACTTCTCAGCTGATGCCCAAAATGCTCATTGCAGGGCAAGGCCCTGGTAAATCCAGTCTGGAATTCTCCAGGGAGAGATAACCTGGGATTAGCTCTGTTAAATGGACAGTGACCAGGTGCAGCATCAGCTGGAGCTGCAATTGCAGCACAGACCCACGGCCCAGAGCCAACACATTTCCATCCTGGGAGGAGAGGAACATCCAACACACGCAAACAGTAACTGTGAAGAAGCCCAAGAAGGAAGAGGGAGAGCAAACTCCCACGTGCCAAACTACAACAGACCTAAAGAGCCAAATTCCCACTGATGACTTGAAGTGGGTTTTGGATTTTTTTTTGTTTTTTTTATTTTTAAATAGGCCTTAAGAAAGAAAAGCTGCAACAAACAAGGTTGTTTGTTCATTCAGCACTGCAACAACTTGGCCTGTGAGAGAAGAGCCTCCTGCTAAGCCTGTGTAGAGCAGCAGTTCCCTGCTGGGGTCAGGGGAAAGATGGCACACAGGGACTGATGTGACACGGGACATGGGGACACCCAACACCCCTGCACACCAACAGCTCAGGAGGCACAGCTGGAACAAGGATGCAGGCTTGGGCACTGAATCAGAGCTTTTGAATCCAGAGTCTCTACCCTACAGCTCCTGCAGAGAGTGGTAAAACCTCTTTTGGCTGTTCAGTTATGCAGGAAGTCCTCAGATTCCAGGGATAAAGGTTCTTCACCCAGAGGTGCTGGAACAGGCTCCCCAAGGAACAGTCACAGCACCAAGCCTGTCTGAGCTCAACTGGCATTTGGGCAATATTCTGAGGCACAAGGGGATTGTTGGAGCGTCCTGTGCAGGGCCAGCAGCTGGACATGATGATCCTGGTGGGTCCCTTCCAACTCAGGATCCTGTGATTCTGTGACTCTCTGGATCTCCAAGTTGTTGGCAGCAAATGGTCAGTAAGGACAGGGGAAAGCTGCACTTGTGAAGGCAAATTTCTCCAGTTAGCTGGAGCTCCATGGACAAGAGGTAAGGCTGGAAACCCACTGGATGCTGAGATTGGGCTAACACCAGTTAGCAGGAAGATATGTATCATTTAATCACAGGAGCCATCTCTAAAATAGCATAAACCACATCTAATCTTGGAAGATGCTGCTCTTATAACTGCTTGTAACGCTGTATAAACTCAAAACCCTTATTTCAAAACTGCTATTAAAGCCACCACTATTTCAGGGTTACTACCTTACACCTGCACTTGCATAGTGTCTCCCATCAGAGGATGTCAAAGACTCTCAGATACAAAAATCCCTTTTCTTGGTAAGGTGTGCGACCTCTAGAGAAGTGACTGTGGACAAACTAAAGCCCAGAATCGAATCCAAGTATTACTGCTTTAAGTGATTTCATCTGGATTTTCTCAGTGTAATACACCTAAGATTTGCCTCAGTCCAACTGCTGCCCTTAAAGTGATATGTGATCACAGAACATGAAATCTGGGAAGTCCAGGAAGGTTCCAGTGATGAACCCAGAAATTGGGAATTCTCAATATCAATCAATTTTTTGAAATTTAGGCCATTGAGATTTCCATAGAGTTGATACTAAATGGAAGTCAAGGGTGTGATTCAACTACACCTCAGCTGATCTAAACAGGTTCAGCTTCTGACAGGGCTGTGATGCTCTCCACAGCTGAGATCAGCCCTCAGAGCCTGACAGCTTCAGCTGCTGTAAAGTTATTTGTGATTCAATAAAGCAGAGGATGTGGAATCCTCCAGCACTTCTGCCCACCACTTCCTGAGCTGGTTTATCAGCCCCTCTGTATAAATAGCTCCCAGGCACACCCAAGCAGGAGCTATGCTGGAAGCACAGGCACATTCAAAGGGACACAAAATGCCAAAGAACTAAAAATGACTTTAAAGCATTTCCTTCCTCGTGGTTATTCAATCCCCCAGCCCCACGCTCCCTCTCCCACCAGAGCACGGCTGACCTGTAAATTTACGTAGCATTTCGGTGCAGGTTTCTGCCACAGTTTCATCATCACACTTCTCCATAATCAAAGCCTCTTCTCCACAGATCCAGCCACTGAGGACGTGGCCGTACCTCTCGGGAGGGTACAGCACATCGAAGCTGCAGATCTTCTTGTACCACAGCTCCTCGGGATAAGTCAAGCTCTCGCTCTCCGCCTCGTCTTCCCAGACAAACTGGATGCTGTTGCATTCAGAGCTCCAGAAAGGCTCTTCGAACTCCAAGAAGATCTTGTCAGTGGTATTGATTCCCAGTTTCTCAATGGCCATCACCTTGTCCTCAGGCAGGCGGGGATGGAACAGGCTCTCGTGGTGCTTCTTCAAGACTCCCAGGGACACAGTCACAATGACGTGGTCAGCTGGGATGAACTCACAGTCCTCGCACTCTACGAAGACATTGGAGCCCTTGTTCTCCTCAGGGAGGTCACTGTTGTGGTCAGCCACCCTCTCAATCTCCTTGCTGACCGACTGGTTCCAGTGGATGCACTTGACCGGCTTGCGGAGCTGAATGACAGACTTGGGAATGGAGCGGGCCAGAATCTCCACGATTTTAATAAAACCACAAGGAATGACGTGATGGGCCCCAGGGATTTCGGTCCACTCCCCAAATTCACTCAGCGAGACTTCATCCATGCTGTGGGAGCTGCTCTCGCAGCTCTCTACCTAAGGAAAAGCAACACAAAAGCAACATTGCCACAGAGCAACTCCTTTAGCCACAGCACAGCTCTGCAAGGGCACAGAGGAGCTGCGTGAGATGAGAGTGCTGAATTCCACTCTGAAACCAGATTAGTTTTGCTAGTAAAGAAGTGCTTGGCCATAGGATCTGACAAAAATCAATCCTTAGCCTTTCTTGCAACCAGAGAAACCATTTTGTCATGGTGAAGAGTTTGAGTTGTATCATCCAGAGTTCAGAGACCAGAGGGCTGGAGCCCCTCTGATCTGGAGACAAGCTGAGAGCTGGGGCTGTTCAGCCTGGAGAAGAGAAAGCCCTGGAAAGACATCCTGCCACCTTTCAGTATCTAAAGGGGCTATAAAAGAGCTGGAGAGGAACTTTGGAGAAGGCCATGGAGTGACAGGGGAAAGAATTATGGCTTTAAACTGAGGGTCAAATTAAATTAGATACGCAGAATAAATTCTTCCTTGTGAGGGTGGGGAGGCCCTGGCACAGGTTTCCCAGAGAAGCTGTGGCTGCCACAGCCCTTGAACTGTTCTCAAAGCCAGGCTGGACTGGGATAGTGGAAGGTGTCCCTGCCCATGGCAGGGGATGGAAATGGATGGTCTTTAAGGTCCTTTCCAACCCAAACCATTCTTTGAATCTATAATTCCATGATGTCTTTGCTTCTGCACAATTCTGGGTTAAAGTTATGTTTTCTATCCTTTAAAATCCCCTGCAGTGGCCAGGGACCTCCTGTCTGCTGCTCCTACGGCAGAACCTGGAGCTGTGTTAATCAGATGCTCATTCCAGTGCTAATAAATGTTCCCATGAGGAGCCACAGAAAACTTCTGGCAGCTATTTCTGCTGTCTGCAGCTTTCAGCCTGCTGTCAGTCAGCAATCAGCCAGCCAACAATCTGCCAGAGGCGAGAGGACCCGGCACTGAAGGAACTGAAGGAGACGGGAAAGGGAAATGCCAAGATGTGAGCCACGTGTGTTTGATGTGATTACCAAAGCTTTAGATCCATTAACCTGTTGGTTAATGTTTGTAGGAGTATTAGGCATAGCTGCAGCTCCCAACAATCCCTGGAACAAAGGCAGGATGTTTGGCCTGTCTTGTGATAAGCTTCTAATGATAATCCTGATGCACAGGACACAGCGATCTTAAAATCTTCACATCACTGGAGTCACAATCGCTCGAACACTGTAATTCTCCCAGCATTTGAAGGAATATTACAATTCCTTGCCTCACCCTTCGACCTATTTTCCAGGCCTTTCCACACTTTAATGACTGTGCTTGGGAGCCTGACAAGCCTAGACCGTCTCCCTGTTGTGGAGCACCCTGGTGCAGAGCAGGAATCTCTGTGCTGGGACTAAGTGAACAAGTCAAGGTTGTGCCAGCAGTTCCCAGGCTGCTCCTGTGACTGCAGGGACAAACAGGTGCCTTCCCTGTCCTGGTCACTGCCTGATGACTCCAGAGGGGACTGACTGAAGACCCATCTCTGGACTGTGCTGTGGTTCCACCCCACACAAGCATTTCCCAGCCCTCCCCCAGGGTCACACAACACAAAACCTGTGGCACACAGCAGGATCCTCATCCTGCCTGGATGCTCCAACAGGACATTTCTCATTATGAAGTTAAACACTGGCTGCTGTTTGATTCTTTCAACCATGAAAACGTCAGGGAGAAAAACAACAACTACCAAGACTCTAACCCGAGACAGGTTAATCCCCACTCTGTCATCTGATAGTCTAAAGCATGAGAAGCTGTGTTGTTCTCAGGTATTTGCATGAGAAGGGATTTGCAAGACTTGCAGAGACAGCTCTGACTGTGGCAGCCTGGAGCAAGCACAGGAGAAACCTGTGAGGAACAGGAAACCCAGAGCTGTATCCAATGACTTAACCCTGTCTGCATGGGTGCTATTTTATGGGTAACACAGTAAATAACTGAGCTTTACGTGGCAGCTGTGGAGACACCCTGTGATAAAAGGTTTTGGGTGAGGATGGTGAGATATCAGGCTCAGGACACCAGGGTTCAAACCTCAGCTTTATCTCAAATCTCCTGTGAGACTCTTCAGGTCTTTATTCCTCTTTGGTTTAGCTTCCCACCTGAAAACAGTGAGCACATGACAAAGTGCTGCTTGCCTGCCCTGCCTCATCTCAGAAGCTTTTAAGTCATTCTAAGTGAAATAAAAATGACTGATACACTTTACTCATTGAGTGCCTGATGCAGCATTAAGTCCTCATCCCACAGAGAACTCATTTAGCCAAGGCACCAAGAAGATAAAAAGAACTATGGAAGCCATGTGGAAAGCTGGGTTTATACAATTTATCTTGAATTTCATTGCTTTACCTTCAAAATGCTTCTGGGGATTTCTTCAGCAAATTACTAGTATCAAAGTTACATTTCTTCTGGTCTCTGAGAGGTAAAAAACGCTCAGGAAGGATCAAGGGGTGCAGGTGTAAGCCACAAGATAAGACATTACTAAAAAACCTAACTATAGAGTAGCTTCAGGTAAAAAAAAGCAAGTAAATCACACCAGAAAATTTAACAAGGCCTAGGAAAGCCTCTTCTATGAAGAAAACTGAGGGTTTAAGGTAAGGAAAAAAAAAAAAAGAGTAAAGGCATTTTTCCTTGCAGCCCACTGTCAAAAAGTTGTCAATAGAAACACAAACAGCAAGAGAGCACAAAAAGCAATTTCCAGGGCTGGGCAGGGCTCAGCCAGGTGCCTGAGGTTCAGAATTTGTTTGCTCCTACTTTAAACAAAAAGAAAACACCCCAATGATGTGCACACATACCTTCAGGTACTGCTGGATCATGGCCAGTTTCAACCTCTTGACGGCCTCCGTGTCATCCGGGTCGGCCTTGACGCGTTTGCGCACGACGTCCCGTGTGAAAACGCCCACACTGTTCTGGCTCTCAGCATTGACTGGTTTACCTCGTTGGAAGAACTCCTGAGTCAGGTTATAGACCTGCCAGAGACAGGACATGAGGATGGGCCACGGGATTCCCAGCAGGATGTTCCTACACCTGTCCCAACCCAGCACATTCAGATCACCTCCTCCCAGCAGAGCCCACGTCCTTGCTCACATCCGCCAAAAAGCACCAGCTCTTCTCCCACCTCCGTGTCCCAGCTGCAATCCCAGGTTGCTCTAATCTGAAACCAGCCCTTCCAGCCTCTCCATTATTTAGAAGGAATCCACCAGAGTGGGCGAATTCAGTTTCTCAGTTGTTTTCCTGCTGTCCCATGAAATTAGGAAGCAACAAACAGCAAAGGAATTCTGTATGCACACACTTTACTTGAGCACAGGACAGGCAGAAATCCATGGAAAACTGACATCTCTAGAGCCCCTCACCATGAGCCACAAGAAAAATCCTTTGTAACAAATTACACTTCTTTGAAGATATTTCCTGGTGGTTTTTAACCCCAGTTTTCCATACAAGCTACTTAAAGGCAAGGAAACACCATCCACCTCAGACCTTCTGCTTGGGGCTGCCTGGGATAACTTGTATTCCTACCTAAAATACTACCAGAAGAGCCTGCAATTGCATCATGGCTCTTCCTTTCTATGGGAAAAAAAACCTCAAGAAGAATCTTTTAACACAGGAAGGCTTTCAAGAGATGCCTTTCAGAAATGCAGCACATCCCATTAATGACTTGTTTGTCCACAATGTGTCCCCTTCTCATTCACATCATGCCACAGGGTGCACAATATACAAGCACAAGGGATATCCCTGCTTACAGAGTTTTTCCTGTCAAAGATGGTTTGAATACAGTTTATGATCGTTTTTTGGAGACAGATTTGGATATGTCAAGAAGTTGAAGTCTACAGTAAATATCTGGTACAAAGCTGGTGAAACTGTGGCAGCTTTGCCTTCACTGAGCTCCTGGAGCTTCCCATTCCCTGCTGATAGCGCTAATCCACCATGGTTCATGTTCTTCCCACTCCAGTTTTCCTCAAGAGCTTGATTTTATCTTGGGTTTTAGGAATAAAGTGAATTTGAGGAGGCAAAATAGAGGGAGGAAGAGGAAAGGGAGGAGGATAAACACACCGCAGTGGTAGGAATAAGAGGGAGGAGGTCTGTGAGCGAATGGAGGAAGGTGAGTTGACAAGTAAGAGATGAGGAGGAAATTGAAGAAAGTAAGTGGAAGAATGAAAAAAAAAGGGGGGGTGGGTGCAAAATAAACTATAAAAACAGAGAAGAAACAGTCAAAAGGAAAATGTGTGGGACTGGAGAAGACAGAAGAGAATTGCAGACACTGCCTGGGACACAGCCATTCCAAGGAGGTTCCCAGACAAAAAAGCTGGGGCCCAATGTCCTGTATGAAACAAAGGCTTCCAGCAAAGGAAACTTTGGCAGTTTCAGCATCCCCTGGTTCTCAGGTCCATGGATTTCTGAGGCCACAAGCACTTGCAGCAGGTCTGGGCTGCACAGACCTTGCGTCAGCACAACCAGCTCGGCTTTCATAAGCTGATTGAGCTCTGTAAGCAGATAACACACTCACAGGACAAGCAAAGCCCTGCTAAAACCCAGCCACCACTTGGCCCACAGGAGAAGTGAGCCTGACTATGGTTTTGTTAACCATTATATTCCTCACCACCCCACAGGGAGGGGAGCAGGAAGGCCCAAGAGTTCTCTGTGCTGTAACCATCAAGGAAAGTCTTTCCTGGAGGTGCCATCCCATAGATCAGACAGCAGGTAAGTTCAATCACATCAGGATTTCTTATTTCTCCTGTTATTTCCTTGCTTTTCAAGTCCAAGAAGCATTTGGACAACACCCTCAGGCACAAGGTGTGATTTTGGGGGTTTTTCTGTGCAGGCCCAGGAGCTGAACTTGATGAACCTCCTAAGTCACTTCCATCTCAGGATATTCTGATTCCTGGGGGTGCTGAACCATCTGAGGAAAAACAGGAGGCAAAGCTGCTGCAGACAAGAAGCAAAAGGAGAAACAACAGCAGGTCCAGCATTGAGAGATATAGTGTCAGAATAAATGAATGAAAAAGATGCTCAGAATGTATGTTTTAATGAACATGAGCAGCAAACACATCCTGTAAAAGAAGGAATGGAAAAGCTTCACTAGGACACCTCATTTAAGGTAGACTTCCAATGAAGCAGGAGCAGAATTGTGCTGTCTGAAGTTGTTGAATTATTCAGGCTTTCCTTCCCCAGATGGGGAAAGCATTGTCATTCCTATGGGATCACCACTGGGGTCACTGGGAACAGGCACTTGTAATATCTGAAAACCCATACTCCTACAATCAATTCAGCATTTCAGTAGCAGAGTTCCTGAGACAGTAGAAATGGGCCTTCCCTCAAAGATCCTGGGGAAAGGTAACAACAAGAATGACCTGAAAGATTCAGCTGATTTTCTAGTTAACCCTTCAAAATCTCCCTACATCCAAACCAAAGTTCCATGTCCAGCAGCAAGGAGAGCTACACCTCAGACAGTCCAGACAACCTTTGCTTTTCTATTGTCACACACCTGATACAAACAGGGAACAAAACCAAAGGACAAGACTGCATCAACTCCCATCTCTTACCACTGGCAATCTCACATCCCAGCAGGATGACCTAAACATTTCTCACTCTAAAGCTCCCCTGGGCTGGGACAGAACAAGTGGCCCTGGAAGCCTGTCTGAAAAAACAGAAGTAAAAGACACAGAACATCTCAAGTAACCATTCATTCTAAGCAGTTTTCCTTCCCTCATTCTGAAGGTTTGCACAGAATCCTCCAGGGAATTCACAGAATCATGGAATCGCTTGGGTAGGAAGGGGCCTTAAAGCCCATCCAGTAAGGGACACCTTCCACTATCCCAGGTTGCTCCAAGCCCCATCCAACATATCCTTGGACACTTCCAGGGATCCAGGGGCAGCCACAGTTGCTCTGGGCAACCTGTGCCAGGGCTTTCCCACCCTCACAGGAAAGAATTTGTTACCAATATCCCATCTAACCCTGACCTCTGGCAGTGGGAAGACATTCCCCTTGTCCTGTTACTCCATCCCTTGCCCAAAGTCCCTCTCCAGCTCTCTTGGAATCCCTTCAGGCACTGGAAGGTCTCCCTGGAGCTTTCTCTTCTCCATCCTGAACAACCCCAACTCCCTGGGTCTGCAAGACAGAAGGGGTTGAAGGTAAGAAATTAAAGAGTTTAATTGAATGTCCATAGTCCTGAAACAGTTTCACTTCATCTTCCACCTTCTGTCTTCTTTCTGACCAGCTCTGGGGCATCCCACATGTGCAGGGAACGTGGATTCCAGCAGGGATGTCCCCTCTGTTACCTACAGGCTTCCTCTTCCACGTGTTTATTTACTACCTACGTGCTCCTCCACCACAGGAAAAGGCAATTTCTTAGGAAGAACAAAGCTAAATAAAGAAGTTTCTCCGTACTGAAGGAGGTCAGGAAAGCACATCCCCATCCACACTCCTTCCTGTCAGCGCCGCTGACGATGCCCAGCATTGTCTTTTTCTCACTTGGCTTAAAAACTGCTGTGACTTAATCCCTGTCCAGTAAAAAACCCTGATGGAGATAGGGCTGTGCTGTTCCCAGGCCAGACATCTGTCAGTGCAATAGAGGCAGGGAGGGAACAGTGACTCTCGGTGGCCCCTTGGTCCTGCTTTCCATGATAACTGCAAGGCAAGGCACTGCAGCTTAATTGGGGATGGCAGGAAGCCCAGCACGGGGTGCGGGATGGAAAACCTTGTCATTCTTTGGCTGCATCCCTCCCCCAGAAGCTGCTGCAGCACACACGAGAAAGCTGACAGATAACAAGGCCATTAATTAGCTGATTGTTAAAGCGAGGGTTCCTGTGAAGCAGCTCTTCAGGGACTGTATCCTTGCTGAAAAGCTGAAGTAAAAGCAGGCACTTTTCCTAAATCAGGCTGGTGAGGGACTGTGATTTTTCAGCTGCATTTAACCTGTCCAGCTTACCACTTCCTTCCCACTTTTCACTAATACCTGGGAATCGGCTTTAAATACCTCTCTGGAAAGGGAAACAAGGACTTAGCAGAGACAGAGGAACAACTCTGAGATAAAACTGTCCCTGTTCACATTTTCTGAGGAGTTATACAAACACAGACCCCAGAGGTGCAGACATTACTGTCAGAGGTCCCACTATGGCCACTTTCCTGAGAGTCATGCAGATGTGGCATAATCAAGAAGAGCCAAAATCGTCTCCTAGCCCCGGGATTCCCCCAATTATCCTAAAAGAAATGGAGAGGAAGGTGGGAAGATTACACAAATACATGATGTGGGCATCACACCCCGGGGAACCTCCCGGTGCTGGTGCCTCTTTCCTTTTGGAGACTGACCAAACGGAGTGACAGTGACCCTGAGCAGTGCCAGCCCCACACAGCAAAGAAGGACAATCCTGAAAGTCCTGCCCCATCTCATGGTGCTTCCCTTGGCAATGTGTGGTTGGAAATCCAGGTGGATGCTCTGCAGGACTGGAGACCTTCCTTGAAGGCACTGCTCTCCTTCCACAAGGAGAATTCAGGTCACCTCGGTCACAAGCTCATGACAGATCCTGACTGACCCCAGTGCAGGGCAACAGCCTCTTTCTAAGGAACTTTCTGCTGGAGAAATGAAGAGCTGAGCAGTTTTCAAGCAGTCTCTGCTCTGCTTCCTTGTAACCAAATAAAGGCTTCTGTGAGACATCCCTACAGCTATTAAAAATTCAGGCTACTGCAAACAAAAAAGCAGCAAAACTTGTATTGAGGTAGAAGAAGCCAGCCAAAAAAGATTGGATACGTGCCTGGAAAAAGCCTAAGGACTTTCCAGATGAATTAGTGAGGCAAAGCTCTGGAGGTACAGGGGTGCTTTGCCTATCACTCCAGGAAAATTCAGACTTTGCCTTGCTAAAATCCAGTTTCAGAGACTCCACGTGACCGAGTGAAATTCAAGGAGACCCCCTGCACTTTGAATTCCCTACAATTTGGCGTCCAGATGACAAGCTAACCAGGGCTAGAGAGACCCAGATGGAGAAGCAGGGCTGAAGGCACAGGCTGGAGCCCCAGCAGCAGCTGCAGGGAAAGCCAGGCAGGGTGTGAGCGCGTGGGGACCGAGCCAGCTGTGCCTTTGGAATGGCGACAAATTTAGCCCTGCTCATTCAGGAACACATTTTCCACTGTTCATGCCAGTCCTACATCCCTGATTAGGCTCTGCATCCATCATGGGTTGCTGGCTGTTTTGTGGGGGTTCTGTCTTTTCAGCTCAGGACAGGGTGTGTCACAGCCTTGGCTATCTCAGCCTCCTCTGAAGGGATGAGATGATGGTGGGATTGCAGTGAAAACCTGACAAAGGCCTGGGAGCTCCTACGAGACAAGGGAAAACCCTGACCTCAGGATTTAATGATCTGTAAGGTGACTTTTTATCCTGGACAACTTCAAAATGCCTTAACAAAACCAGTCATAAAACCCACCTCCCAAAATAAAAGAAACCAGAGATGCAGAACTGAAAATTCCTGTTGTTCCTCCCCAGCATTCATTTCACCACCAGTTNAGAAACCAGAGATGCAGAACTGAAAATTCCTGTTGTTCCTCCCCAGCATTCATTTCACCACCAGTTGAAGCAACAGAACTTTGGCCAAAAAAAAAAAAAAAAAAAAAAAAAAAAAAAAAAAAAAAAAAAAAAAAAAAAAAAAAAAAAAAAAAAAAAAAAAAAAAAAAAGAGAGAAGAAATGAACTCTAATGAACATGCAAAATAATCCCCCACAGAATCACAGAATGGTTTGGGTTGGAAAGGACATTGAGGATTGTATTGTTCCAACCCCCTGCCATGGGTAGGGCTATCTTCCATTAGACCAAACTGATCCAAGCCACATCCAGTCTGGCCTTGGACACTTCCAGGGATCCAAGGGCAGCCACAGCTTCTCTGGGCACTCTGTGCCAGGGTCTCACCACTCTCACAGCACTGCTGGGCAAGTAGGGGACACCACAAAACACAAACCAGAAATGTCCCTGCCAGAGTCAGCATGTGTGGAACACCCTCTGCACTTTATGCCAGAGGAAAACGTCCCCAAAGCCACACACCTGCTGCACTTGCTCCTGGGCACTTGTATTTCCTACAGCCTTTTTAACTGTGTATTTTTATGAAATCACATAGCTTGCCTGAATTCCCACCTTTCCTAAGCAGAGCAGGGAATAAACCACAGCCAAATGTCTTAAATCAGTACAGATCCTCCAGCCTGGCACCCCAAAGAGGCTGGGGCAGGCAGCTCAACAAAACCACGAGCTGCTCCTGCAAGAAATTCCAGCAGGCTCTGGAGGAAGGCAGAGAAAGCTCCTCCCAGCAAGAGGAATTAAGGGGCTGGCTGATGTCCCCTGCTTGGCTCCAGCTGTCCCTTACATATTTTTTATCACCACGAGTGGCTGCAGACATTTTTACAGGCCATAAACGTGAAAGCCTTTTCTGTCTCCTAGCGATAAAGATATCCTGTGGCAATGATAAGCTAATTAGGTGTTGTGTAAAGAAGATTAACTTTTAATGTGCTGTTCTCTCATGTCACTGGCTGCCCCTTTCTCTCCCCTTTAAAAGAAAGGGTAGATTTACCAAATTAATCATTTCCAAAACACTGGTACCTTGTTATGGCCTTTATCTTACCAGGTTTATCTCAAAGCTAAGTGGCTCTCATCTTTGTATTCCCTTCTCATTTTGGAGTCTGCCTTCCCTTTGCTGGAGATTTTCCTATCATCTTCCAGACAGGATGATCACCAAGCCCTGCATGCAGTTTGGCAGTGTTCCATTTACATAAATAATGCTGTCACTGCAGTATTTTCATTTACTCTTTCTAGCCCCAGTTGCTGTTAATCTTCCTCCACACACATCTCACCTGTCTTTCATCCCTGCCTGGAAAAATTCTCGTTAGTTTTTTAATTCAGTAACATGAAAAATTGTTCAGATGAGTTATATCCACCCACATTTGTCCAAGACATTGCCCACAGGTTGACAACTCCTCCCCACAACGAGATTTCTTTGAAATTCCTACTAACTCCTCCCTAAAACTGAAATGATTTTGTGCCATGCCATCACCCATTCCAGTTCAGAAACACAGGACAGTGCCAGAAACCTTTTTCAAATAAAATTAAATCCCCTTTTCTGCTCCCCACCCAATTCTTGATAATTCTTTACAGGCTACAGTGACTTTTCTAATGCTCCCAGACATATTTTTAAACAAAGTATGCAAGAGTAACCTGAATCTAGTGAGTGTTCAGCCAAGAGTCAAATACTGAAGTTTGCTGTCAGATGAAAATCTGAAGGTTTTAGGCACGGCTACAGCCTGATGAAAATACTCATGTTTTGTTCCATTTTCTACAACCCACTGAGAGATCACATTACCTGGAGGGCCAGACAGTCTGCACTGACCCCTCCAAATGTACTTCACAAGCAACATTGAAAAAATGTGGGGAATAATTATAATTAACTTTGGCAAGGAAAACAGTTAAAATAAGCTTCAACTGAAGTCAATGCTGGTCTGAATCTCCCAGAAAAGATGTTTCTTTCCTTCTGATGCAAAAAAAAAATCTCCAATTCCTATGATACTGCACTGACTTTGGCACACCACACAGCATTTCATAGTATTTATTAGCAATAAAAAGTCACAGGGATACAATATTTAGTTGGTTGTTGCTAAGGTTTTGCTTTTACTTTGTTTAGCAATTCGATCACTCCACTACTCTTTTAATTAAGTAGCAACTTTCTCCAGCAAATTACTGGATCTCCCCAGAAATAGTTGCTGGAAGTGATTAAATGGATGACAAATGTGGAAAGATTGTTTCTCCCCAACACAGAGAGTTAACCCCACATCAGGGACAAATGGGGTGCAGTGAAGCAGATGAGAGAAAACTTAAAGTTCATTTTTTTTTTTCCAAAGAAATTAAAGACATCACTGTTTTTCTACCTTTGCCCTGGAATGCTCTAACTGCCAAAGGATCTCGGTGTTCCAGGCAAATCTACCACTTGACAAAGCAGCTGGACACCCACCTCGTTGTATAAATCACTGAATTCTTCAACCACATCTTTCGGGATCCTCTGCCCGCTGTTGGTGAGGTGATAAGCCACCCCATTCTTGGAGTAAAGACTGATCCGCCCAACGCTCCTCTCGCTGTCAGTGGTCTCTTCAAGCAAACCATTGTCTTCTGCTAGATGATAGACTGGGTTTCCATGTGAACCATGAATCCACGTAGCTCCCAGTTCAAAAGTGGCATGCCCTGCAGGAGAGGAAGCCAAGCAAACTGGTTAGGGAAGCCTGATTTCCTGAAAGCTTCTCCCGCTCAACCCTGAATAAAATGTGCACAAGCAGAATTGCCCGAGGACAGCACATGTTTGAACATCCCTGAAAGGAGTTTCCAGCATTCTTCAGACTGGTCCTCTGGGGTACAGGTTTGGGTATTGCCAGAAGGATGAGATGTTGCAATAAAGATCCATCACAATGACACAACTCTGATATTTCAGGAGAAATTCAGCCCTTCTCAGTTCCCAGTTCTCACCACGGTTGTTGCCAGCAGGGAGACACAGGAAAATGTGGATAGCAACACTGGCCTGAATACTGAACCTTGTCCTGTGACTAAAAATGGTTGTTATTTACAAATACACCTCAGATTAACTGCAATAAAACATGCATTTCCATTCCCCAAATGAGTAAATAGGTTTTATTTTATTATTTATGCCTTTGAAGATTTATATATCAGGTTCTTTAAAAAAAGCTACCATCAGGCTAAACACCAAAAGCATTTTGTATTCATTACCTGTACTCTCTGCTTAAAGAACACAAAGAGTTTGGTCAGCCCCACTCTTCCCCATCTCTTACAACTATTAGGATTTGCACCAGGGCTTTGTCCCTCTCAAATCCAGCACTGCCAGACTGGGCTGAGAGCATAAGGGGATGCTCAGTAGCTGAAAGGAGGTGCTAAAAATAAACTTGGGTCGTGTCTTCCCCCCATATTTTGACAGATTCTCAGAAGACCAAAGCTGGTTTGAAGTCTGACAAAGCTGGGCATCTCCCAGCATCCCACAGTGGTGTGGGAATGTCTGATTAAGCAGGGTAGTTAACAGGATCCTGCCTGATGAAGAAAGGTTGGTGCAGTTCCCAGCTATCATTTGCTGTTTAACATGTAAATGTATGCTCAGACAGAGAGGCACTGCAGCACTGAGCTGTGCTGCAGTCAGGTTTAAAGGGTGAAAGCTCCAAGGAATGCTGTTTCCTGGCTGAGCCCCCGGCTCTGAGGGAAGCTCCACGGATCTCATCTTCCAAGCAGCCCCTTTGCCAGTGAGAGCCATAATGACTGCACTTCAAAACCTGCAATACACAAACGGGAACACTTCAGGTGCCACCGACTCCAGTGCACCCCAGAGCACCCAGCCAGGTGCAAATGACCTCTGGCAGCCAAAGGCAGAGAGCTCATCAATATTGCAAGTGGCAGGCCCCTGGTTAATGCAATCCTCCTGCAACTCTCAGCCCATGCCAGCAGCAGCAGGAATGCTCCTGCCCTAGGGCAGCGATCCTGCTGGAGACACCTGATCTTTGAAAGAAAACAATTTGCCAGCAGGTCCTGCTGCTGCCTTAGTGCTTGGTGACAGTGATGATGTGCTCCACGTTCTCCTGTTTAGCTGTGTGGAATGTAATCAAATACCAACAAATTAAAAACTAATTCTTGCCTGTAATATTCATGCTCACTATCATCACTACCAAGTAGATAAGCCAGGTCTTACCAGTTGTAAGTTAAATGATTGTTACTTAAAAGTGTAAAATGAAATCAATTTCTTCTAAACAGAGACAGCAAATTTACTTTCAGGGCCTTAGGGAATTTTAGGTTCAATAATAATCTACTTGGAGTGGATCATCCATATGACAAAAAATACAGAGAAACACAGATTGTACATCAAGCCTCCTGGATAGGGATGGCAACTTTCACATTTCCCTTTGCAGCCCTGGCTATTTCTTGGGTATCCTGTTGTGAAATAGCTGCAGTGGATACAGATGTTATAGGTCATGTGCAGGAAACACACAATGCGACAGCACACAAATCCTGTGTCTCACTTGTGCTAAAATCAAACCTCTGAATATCCAAATTATTCCCCTGGGCTAAGAAGCATCAGTCTGTGTACTTAAGGGAAAATACTGTCCCCTACAAGATGTGGCTGAGTGAGGGGGAAGGATTCAGATAGAACCCTGAGAAGGTGCCACAATGCCACAGAATGGTTTGAGGTTTAGAAGGCACCTTAAAATCATCTCATTCCCAGCCCCTGCCATGGGCAGGGGAGACCTTCCAGTAGCCCAGGTGGCTCCAAGCCAAATCCAACCTGGCCTTGGACACTTCCAGGGATCCAGGGGCAGCCACAGCTGCTCTGGGCACTCTGTGCCAGGGTCTCCCCACCCTCACAGGAAAGAATTTCTTCCTAATTAGTAGCTCTGCTGAAATTTAAAGCATATCTTTAGTCAAGTGTGCAGACAGGAGAGAGGCCAGAGCCAGAACACAGATCCACTTTGGCAGAGAACTGCAGCCCACACCCACACAAGGCAACCTTGAGAGCTTGCAGAAGAAAAGACAGTTTGTAGTTTTAAAAAAATTATTAAAATACTAAGATTTTGGATGCCAGCCTCTGCTCTGCAACTAACAGTTACATCTATAAACTCTGAGATGGCCTCCAGAGTGAAACACCTGCTCTCACCTCCGGTTAATTAAGAGGTGTTAATGAGGAGGAGGTGGATTCCCAGCAGAGGCAAAGATGTGAGTTACTGGTGAAGGTGGCAAAGATAACAGAATCAGACTCGGTACTAAAACACCAGAACTATTTCACAGGTGCACTGGGAGAATGATTTGTTGCTCCCCAAAGATTTCAGCTCTTTCACACTTCCCTCCTCTCACAGGCATGATCCAGGATATTTTTAATACAGCAGACTGTGAGTAAAGGACACACTTCCCATCCTAACCTCTATGCCAAGTCTCAGCAGAATGTAAAGTGCCCTACTCAAACCCCTGGAGATTAGATTTTTCTGACTGCATTTCCATTGGTTTCCCTTCTGCAAGTTCACAGGAGGCTGATGTTTATTTACTGTGGTGAGTTTACCGAGTAAGACAGTAAGTGATGTAAGCACCTAAGAAATAAAAAGAAAGCAGGGCAGAAAGAGGGCAAAGGTAATAGCCAGAGTGGGATCAAAACCAAAATTAGTTAACTGAAATCAGGAAAGCAATTCAGGAAGAGCTGAGAGCTTTAAGCCTCCTGCAGAGAGAAAACAGGCAATGTCCTTCAGGATACCAGGAAAAGCTTCAGTGACTCCTGTGCTGCAAAGCACAACGTTTGTTCCAGGAGTTTTGCCTGTAGAAATTTTAAAATTGACCTGGCATTCAAATATCCAGAGTCTGTACCTTTATTACATACTAAGAAAGGAGGCTGTAAAGGTAGGAAAGCTGAAAATCAGGATAAAGGGATACATTGAAGATGTTTTTCCAGCAGTCTGATTCCCAGTGGGTAGCGCCCTACACAGTAAATTAGTCCTAGGGAAATGAATGGGGTTGTTTGTGAAGCAGAACAGCTCGGGGTTTCCCCTTTCCAAGGGCTCTAAGCCCTGAGAGACAGCCCTTCAACAGCCTGGAGATTTACTGGCTGCTCCTGGGAAAGAGTCAAGCTGGAAAACCTGGGTGGAAACCGTCTGCATACAGTTACTCAATCACAGACCTGTTACACAGAGCTCTTCCTGTGCAAGACAAAACAATCCCCCAAATCTTTTATTTCATGGAAACACAGATTTGGAGCAGCCCTGGGTCAGAACTGAGGCACGAGACAGCACAGAACCACCCACCCACCCCGAGAGGTGCCCAAGAAATGATTTATATATTTCCACTCCCGACACCGCCACACCTCAAACCATTTTGCAGCGCGCAAAGCCCCATTTCCACGGCTAATTTGACCTCGTGGCCACACAAACCCCAGCAGCAGCCCTGTGCTCTCACCCAGTTGGACGCTCTGCACGCGGCCCCCGATGCGGTCGGTCGCCTCGAGGACTGTTACATCCGTGAATCCGCTTTCCAGGAGCGCCTTGGCTGCCGACAGGCCCGCGAGCCCAGCACCGATCACGACTATTCGAGGCTGTCGCTTTCTCCGTAGGCCACTACTAAGAGGATCATCCGTGCTGTCTGCAGATATTTCACAACTTTGCATGCCGTCCAAGCTCTCTTTCTAAGGAACCTGTGGGAGGAAGCAGACAGGTGTGTTCAGGGAGCTCAGAGCCAGCTTATCCTCCGCAGTTAAAAGGATCAAAAATTAAGAAGACCAGTGGGAAAGAAAAACTTGGTGAATTAGACCCAGCCTTCAACATGGGATGGCACAGAAAGGATAACTGAGGTCAAGCTGGGATGCAAAACAACTTTTTAGCCCGGAGTACCAAGAAGTCCAGAAATCTCCACCCTTTCATGCCATGTAGACTATTTCCAAACAAATCAAAGGACTTTCAAACTCCCATCTTTTTATATAACCTCCAAAAGTGGTAATTTTGTGGTGAAGACTTTTAGAAGAAAGAGAACCATGTCCCCAGTGCTGACAAGCTCCACAACCCAGCAATGAAGCTCCACTTTGCCACTGTGGCAACCACAAAGCCTGAATTTCAGCTCCTCTAAGTAGTGGAGGAGGTAAGGAGGATTTAGCTCAAAGCAAGGAAATCGGATCTCAAACCAGCCATTACAGAATGTTTCAAGTGATCAAAGTCAACAAGGGCCAGTCCAAAATTTCACAAAATGTAGCCCCTGGAGCCAACACTGTCCTGCCACATCAGGGTCAGCCTCAGGCTTAGATGAGGAGAGGTTTAAACCCACACCAGTCCTGACTAGTCCAAATCTACCCAAATCTCCACCTACCAAGATATCCAACTGCTCCCCCAAGCCAGACCCCATTTTCCTTTGCAAACTCCTAGAAGACACCTTTTTACTGCTATCTACCCTTATTTCTCAGGTCCCATCACATCATTTTAGTAGGTGGGACCATGGCCTGAGCCCATGGTTAAGGTTCAGCCCTGACCAGGGATGACCAGTGCAGGATGTCTTTATTAACAAAAGCCAGTGTGTACTTAACTGGTTCTGGGTGGTTCACACCTGCCCTCAGGAGCACAAAGACCAGGCTGCACAGATTCCCACCCCTCCAGACCTGAGCTGACCTAAGTCCCAACTTGCAAAGAATAAACAACAGCCCAGGATTTATCAGCCCTGGAATCAGCTGATGCCCAGTGATTTGGATAAAGCACACACACAGTTCTTTCCTCCCCCTCCTCCCACCCCCAAACAGAGATATCCAAGGAGCTCACAGTGTGCTGCCTCTACCTGTTGCCAAGATGCTGGATATCCATTCTGAGTTCCTCCTCAGTTTTCCCAACATCTGGCCACTGACAAAGATTCCTACTCCTCTCTTCCATCACCAGAAGGGTCGACTTAAAACACTGCTGGCCTACTGCAGTATACGATCACAGGAACTAATGAAGCACAAAGCAAACAGCAGTTTCATTTGGAAAGTCCCTTTTTCTCCAAGATTTTATAGAATTTATGTGTGTTGACCAAGCAAAATTCGCTCTCTGTAAGGGAGCTGATACCAGACTGCAGCTGGCAGGGATTTGGGCAGTGGTATGAAGAGGAGAGTGGTCCCACTGGAGCTCCGACAACTCTTTTGAAAATGTTTGGTTTCAACTGAAACAGCTTCAGCTCAATCCACCCTTCTGTGGACTCACCTGCAAGAGGGATTAGCACAGTGTGTGCAAACTCTGATTCTGCCACTGCAGCTTGTCCCAGCCAGCCCTGCATCAGCTCCAACTGCCACTGCAGCAGCTTCCAACGGCCACAGCCCAACAGAACACAGATCACAGAATTCTCATGGATCCCATTCCCATCCCCTGCCATGGCCAGGGACCTTCCACTAGCCCAGGGTGTTCCAAGCCCTGTCCAGCCTGGCCTTGGACACTTCCAGGGATCCAGGGCAGCTTCTCTGGGCACCCTGTGCCAGTGCCTCCCCACCCTCACAGGTAAGTCTTTCGTCATAATGTCCAATCTAAAGTTCTCTCCAGTTTTAAACTGTTCCCTCCTTGTCCTGTCACTGTCTGCCTGTGTAAAACGTCACTCTCTGTCATTTTTGTACGTCCCCTTTAGGCCCTGCAAGGGGTTCTGAGCTCTCCCTGGAGCCTTCCCTTTTCCAGGTGAGCACCCCCAGCTCTCCCAGCCTGGCTCCAGTGCAGAGGGGCTCCAGCCCTTGCAGCATCTCCATGGTCTCCTCCAGACTCAGTCCAGCTCCACATCCCTCTGATGTTGGGGGTCCCAGCACTGCAGGTGGGGTCTCACTAGGGCAGAACAGAAGGCGAGAATTCCCTCCCACAGACATTCTATAACTCTCTCCCCTTCTCATTCTCCTGGTACCACTTCAATCCATGTATTTTCATTGCCACAGTACAGGAACTTCTTTTCTGCCACCTATATCCGGTAGAAATTGAAGGGGTTTGTTTAGCTCAGCTTTTTAAGCACAGCTTTCCTAATCCTGGTTTTGGCAAGCTCCTGTGAATTCTTTACACGAAAGCTCCAAGAAAATTATTTTCCCTCTGTTCTTTTTTACTTTTTTATTTTAATAGTGGATTAGGTGACCTGTCTAGACAGATGAGAAAATAACAGGGTATTTTGTGTGTACAGAACCCTGATCTGGAAACCACCCTTAATTAGCCAACAACCTGTACCATATGATCAACAAGGAAAGGCAATTAAAATTTAGCAAAAGCTTGAGTTTTCCAACCATGATCCATGTTCCACAGTGGAATGAACAGGTGATACAAATACAGGAAGCCCCCACTACACTTTACTTCAGTATCAATTATTCCTTCTGGTAGAATCATGGGTGATTAGCAGATAAAACACAGCTCACTGTGTGCAGTGCTCTCCCTTCAGCACTTGCCAAGCCACCAGTCAGGGCCCGAGCCAGTGGGTATTACCAGGTTTTCTGACACAAAGACAGTTTGGCTTTTTACTTCTTGATTGCCAAAAAGGGTTGGGTTTTTTTGATTTTTGGGGTTTTTTTTTTATTTTTTTCTCTTTTAATCACAGGGTAAGAAGTGTGTTGACTGTTGCACTGTGAATCTCTCTCAGACTGTAATTTTACTTTGTGTCCATCTAAGAGCAAGGATAGCACTAAATCACAGCTTCAATGAAAGTAAAATTCCCCTGCTTTGTCTTGCTTACAGCCTTCCTGTGACACAGCCAACAGACACTGGTTACCCACAAGAAGAAAAATATCCAAATACACATCTTCCTTTTGTCTAAAACATGCAGCTTTGATCCTCTTAGCTCGTGTGCTTGTGTCTCACTCAGGATATTTTAATCACTTCTACTTCAGACTTACCCCCTTTTCTTAATTCCTATCACAATTCTGTCCCTGACTCCTTAGGAGAAATTACCCTCCATTCATCCCCTCTCACTTTCCTTCATTCAAAGAAAAACAATAAGCACCTTTTAAAAAATCCCTAAAACCAAACCCATCCCCAAAAAAAATCCTGAACATAACTGCTGTTTTCCAGCAGACAAATCTTTACAAAAATATATCTTCTAAGATGGGCATCATTCTACCAAGCCAGAATCATGGGCTTCCATTCCTGGCATTTGTACCTGCTACAAGTTCAGTGGGCTGACAATTTCATGATTTTTTTCCCCCATTATTTTGCCAGTAAAACCTTACAGGTCACAAGGAAGAAGCCAGAGAATTAAGGCAGTTCACAGCTGCCCTCCTTATTACAACAATACTTTCTGATCAGGCAATTCTTCCATGACCCTTCAAAAAGGTCACTAAAGCTCCAACTATTTAAAAATAGAAAACCAAAATAAACAAAAGCATTTCTCAAGGAAATCTGCTATTCTTAGCTCACCCAACTACTCCTGTGGTAGTATTGTTGTAGCCCTGGTGACACAAAGACTTGGGCAGGGCAATGCTCTGGAAACAAGGCTTGGCTAAAGGTTGGTTGGGGTTTGGGGGTTTGTTTGGGGTTTTCCACTGGGATTGGTTAATCTTTAGAAAGTGACCTTCCTTCAGACTCTGCATCATGCAGTAGATTGTTATTTACCCACGAGCTGGGACTGCTGGCACTCCCAGACCAAATTCATGGTTATTCCAGTGGGACCCATCTCACCCATCATTATTTCAGGTGTGCATTTGCTGCCCACAGCCTTTCAGGGCATGGAGAGGAGGAGTGATCCATCCTGCTGACCTCTGGCATTCCTGTCTCAGCATGGCCAAGCTGAAAGGGAGCTTACAGACAGTTTAAAACAGTCACCTGACCTTTCTGAGTGCTCTGAAATTTTATTGAATCAACTGCCTTCACATTATCAAGTGTAACAGCCAGTCTGGAGGGTGAGAAATGCATCATCAACACAAACAAATTTCCTGCTGACCACAGAGACAAGCAGAAAAAATTACCAGAATCACTTTATTCCCTGTAGGTTTTTAGTTGATGAGAATTAAGCATCATCCCTGATCAGAAAGTTAAGCAATGATATTGCATGTGTTTGAAAGAAACTCGGATAAAAGCAACAAGAGTCAGCTGAAAGACTAAATGGAAGCACAAGAAATAAACACACTACTATTTCCTCATTATTTTAAGTGTAGCTATTTAAAATACTATCAACACATGAAGGGCCACTGCACACACATGTGTTTATAATGCAGGTTTGTCATCACAGCCTGGAAGTGTTTACAGAGAAAATTTGACACCAAATTAATTCAATCTAAGCAGAGACAAAGTGAGATTGAGAAACCAAGAGCAGAAGCTAGGAAAAAAATCACAACAAAAATAAAGTATCTAATTTTAACAGTGGCACTAATCAGCTGTTGAAATACTTTTCTCTAAAGACAGTGAGGATATTGGTTGAAGCTTTCAGCTCAGGATCCAATCTGTCATAAACATTTACACCCCAGTCCCAGCAGAAGACGGGGTTGTGGTGCTGGGAATTATCCTGCCAATTCAATGGAGATGGCCAGGTTTGAATTGCAAAACAAAATTTCATGGCCTTTGCACCTCAGGAATCTACCATGATGAAAACAGTAAAAAAACCACAAAAACAATAATAATAATACCAACGAACTTTCTGGTCAAGAGTTTCAAAAGCCTTTTTTCAATAGATGTAATAACCTCTATTATTTCATCAGCTGCATAAGGAAAAGTGTTTATCTAAAAGCACTGTTAGCTGAGCCCAAAGGCAAAAGCTCCATGACAGAAAGGTGACTTATTCAGCAGATGTAAAGACACTGCAGTTGTTAGGCCATTAACTCGTTACACAGCCCAGCACTGCTTTTACTGAGTGTGGCTGTAGTGAGTAACCCTCACCTAAATAACTGTAATAACAATTTCCAATCACCATCTCTAATGCACCTTTTTCCCTAAGCTGAGCGAGAAGTGCTTGGAAGGATTATTCTGGTTGGAGCAATTTTATCTCCTTTAACACCTTTGCAGGTTTCAGACTCAGGCTGTTCCCTGAGCACAGGTCAGGACAGATCATATCTGTGAGCAGATACAGAACTGAAGTGGAAGGGATTTCTGGGCTGGCTCCAGCTCTGCCTGTCAATGCCTGCCCACGCCGAGCTGTGGTTCTCCTGGCACAACAAACAAGCATTTTGTAACCTCTCCCTCCTTCCTCCTTTCATCAGCCCTCTCAGACACAAGCACATTAATCCCTACTGCCTGTTATTTCAAGATGCTCTTTCCAAGCTCTCCATGCTGCAAACACATCAGACTGGAAGATGTGTCTCTTTTTTCCCTTCTTCCTCCTTTTTAACCCAGCAGGCTGTATGCCAAACCCACAACCCATTTCAAAATCACCATTTACACCCCTTCAGGAGTGTTATTAATTGATCCCAAGTCCTCCACGTCAGTCAGACACAGGGGGTGACACCAGCCTGCTGTTCCAAGCTGCCTTTGTACAGGCATTGTGCAAACACCAGCCTGGGCCAGCTGCATCTGCAGCTCCACAGGAGCACTGGAAGCAGACACACCTCATTTACCCAGAGCTGCAGGAGCAGGGTGATGCTCTACAGCCCTCCCTGTACATACCAGAGCCCTTCCCAAGCTCATAAACCTGTGTCACCGACAGTATCACACCACTGGGATCAAGGTTAACTCGTGTTACACCTGCACATGCTGGCAGCTCACCTCCAGCTGCTGGGCTGACACCACCTGCAGTGGCACTTCCTTGTCAGCTTCGTGCTCAGCCTTTATCCAAGCCAGGATTTTAGTGTGAACAGGTGTGCTCAGCCTTTATCCAAGCCAGGATTTTAGTGTGAACAGGTGTGCTCAGCCTTTATCCAAGCCAGGATTTTAGTTTGAACAGGTTTGCCAGGTGGATTCAGCAGTCAGAACAAGTCACTCGGCCCCAGCCCAGTTCTGCTCCCCTCTTTTGCAGGCAGCTGTGTGTAGGCAGAGACCTGTTCTGAAGCAACTGAAGTGTGGGTCAGAAAGGCTCTGCTCCAAGCAGGACCATCACCAGCATGGTCCCCTTCAAACAGTGTTTTCCAATACTTGAAATAAAGGAAAGAGATGCAAAATCCCTGCTTTTCATATCAGTGAGAATTGATCCTCCTATCACCTCTTCCTGCCTGACCAGAGCAAAGAGCCTTGCAGATGCTGCACAGGGACACATGAGCCTGAGTGAGCAATCCTGCCTGGTCTCAAGGAGGTTTTGAGTGGAACATGTCCATCTCTGCAGCACCCTCTCTACTGCATCCCACACCTTTTATCCTGTGTGCCTCATCTCTGCCCACCAGCCCTCATGATGGAAACATGACCACGCTCATCTTTCTCACCATGGTGGTACAAGGGACTCAGACTGACAAAAAACAAGCCAGCACTCTTGTGCCACGAAGCAACTTGTGTCCTGCCTTGTGTTTCCACAGGCAGAACGTGAAATGAAGTGGTTTGATTTCCAGAGAGCTGCTGGAATTTATAGGGGTGCCTGTGAGAGAAAAACAAGTTGGAACTGAAGATAAATGTTACCATCCACTACAATTTATCCTTGTAAAAGCCCAAGGCATCAAGCGTGGCTCGAGGCACTGAAAATACTGATCTTACATCAGCATCTACCAGCTCCATTTACAAATTACTGACCCACCCCAGTGCCTGACACACAGGGAGTGCAGGCTGGATCAGACATCAAGGAAGGAAAGGCATTAATGACACACCACGTGTACTCTTGGACAGCAGAGTGCCAAAATGCTTCCCGTTCTTCCCACACACCAAACCTGCGGCTCGCTCCCAAACCTCCTCAGCATTGGTTTTTCAAAGGCAACAGGGACTTTCAGGCTGGCTCTGCTTCCTCTGGACACATCCCAAAAGAGACAGGGAAATACAGCATTAACCTTTGCCTGTCCAAACTCAGGTCTCCTTTACTCTGAGAAGTTGACTCTACCAAGCCTTAATTCCACTTACCCCCTCACTTCCAGGAATATCCCCTCCCTTCATCTCAGGAGAGACAGGGCCATATTAAAATTGTCTCCTCTTCCCAAGCTGGGAAGAAAATGTGCTTCCTCAGTGCACACAAAACAAATAACAAACTCTGTAAACTATTCCAAAAGTTATGAAGGAGAAGGAGCCCAAAGCTGGTGGACATTAAAGCTGGGGCCATGATTCCTTATGCAGAATACAGGCTCCCACCACTGCACTGCTGGCCCAGAAAGTGAAGCAGAAATGTTTGAGTTCTTCAACAACAACAAAAAATATTGTTCTGAGGAACGGTATTTTTTTGCAAGTATGATCCAGGACAGCCAACCCCTCTGCCTCTTTTGACAGCATCATCACCCAGGAAAAACACAGGGGGGAGGCAGAGAATAAACCAGAGCACTCAGAGAACCACTTAGGCCCAAATAGATCCTTAACCATGACATTTGACATTTCATAATTAACTCTGAATCACCAAAGATGGTGGAACAAGTTCCAGAATAAGATTTCTTTCAACTTTTGAGGCACCAGGCACCTCCTTTACCACTTGATTTTCCAGCAACACACTGAGTGGTCCCCAGAAACACTCGCCCCAAAATCATCTCCAAAATCACCATCTGGAAAAATCTCTGCACTGTTGAAGGTTTGAAAAAGATTAAAACAAAACAAAAAAAAAAAAAAAGAAAAGAAAAAAAGGGTCATTGGATGGTGCTTTTGATCAGGAAACCACTGCACATTTTTACCACTGTGATCCAACTTGTTTTAATGCCTGCAAATATCCCCTGAGTCAAATGAACTTGTTCAAAGCTGATTCACACCAAGGCTACTTTTTAAATTGGGTAGTTGTTGACAAGTAGAATATATTTAACAAGCCCCAAGCGTCTTGGCATGCAGTATAAAGACTTCCTATTATGAGCTGGGTTTTTTTTTTTAAAGGGAACATATGGGCAGAGCAGGTTGTCTGCCACAGGGCACTTCCATACAGTGCTTGGCACTGACAGAACTGCACAGATATCCAAAAAAATAAACCAAGGAACGTCACGCCAAGAACACAGGGGATGAATCACACCATTTAAAACTTGCTGATAAAATGCACCATTATGTGTTTTTCAAATCCTCCTCATCTGAGGGAAAAGAAATGAAAATAATTGTGTTCCTCTAGCTGAAGAGTACCGTGAGAAAGTGGCAGGCTCTGTGATGGGAGCAGCTAGGAAGGAACACACCTTGCTGACTGGGGCAGCACCTCGATTTATAGTGTGGGGATAAAATGAAGGACCAGAGGATTCTTTCCACCATCACAAACTCTCACTGGAGGCAGTCATCATCCCCATTTGATTTCCAAAGAAATGAGCTGAGAATGTGGTCTGGACTACTGAGTTTCTCCTGCCCCAGCATCCAACAAGGTCAGAAGTGAAGGGCTGTAGCCTGAGGCTACAGCATTACACAGCTAAAAGGAGTTCCACAGCAGTGACAGAAAGAACAGCTTTGGCACGTTCCTTGGGCAACAGAGGAGCAAATCCAGTAAATCCACTGCTCTGCAAATCCCCTGCAGACAGAACAAGCACGTGCCATAGCTGGCACATCAGCAGCCCCTTGGTTTGGAAGGTTGCACACAGGTAGAAGGTCCCACCTACCCAGAAGACAGCCCACAATATCTACCCACCACAGAGACAGCTGTTACTGCCACAACACTCTCCTGCTGTGTCAGGAGAAGCTGCAGAGTAGGGGGACACCAGTTGTATCCTACCTGCTGCAGTGACCAGGATATTCCCATCTTAACCCTGGTAACAGAAATCATGATCTAGCCAAGAACTCCAGTGCCTTTGGTTTCCAAATCCTGTTGACCACCAGGGATCTGCCAACAGCTGGCCAGAATCTAAAACAGTGCATGAAGCTGCAGTTTGGTTCTGTCAGACTCTGACAGGACAAAGGGTTGACAGCTCAGGAACAACTCAGTTGTTGGACTGAACAGGACAAGCAACAACCAGTCCCAAACTGGCCTGCCTTCCCTGTGTCTTTGCAAGCTTGCCAGGCTCTGGTGGAGCCTTGGTGGCAATTTTTCCCTATTTCCAGCTCCTCAATCACACTGAGCATTGGGAGGTATCTGCCAGTCTCACACTCCTGGCAGAATCAAAGCTTGTTGTTTCAGGACTGTAGAAGGAAGGAAAGACAGACAGTAAACTACGGGGAAAAAAATAAAAGGTTGTAAGTTAAAAACACTGGCATAACTGATAGAACAATGCTGCAAACAAGTTTCCTGCAGAAGTCATATTCCAGCTGCCAAAAAGAGCTGTACCCTATCCCATCTGCATAACCTTGAGATCTTATCTCTTTCACCCTCCTTCTCTCTCCAACTGTTTGGGAGTCTTAATTCATAAAACGAGCCTTAATTAAATAGGAAATATGCCTGTGTTTGCACAACTCAGAACACAATTGTGTCTCAGTCAAATAAACACTGGTGCCCATATTACACTTGGGAATTTGCTGTGGTTTGGGGTTTTAAATTCGTTGCAGCAAGCTTGGGAGAAAAGTTTCAACAGGAATTTTTTCTTCTCCTCCCATCCTCTGTACCAGGAGGGTGAGACAGAGAACAAATCCCCACGCAGAGAGGCTCAATACTGGTTCCAGCTGTATGTGTACATGAGGATCATTTCAGGACACACCATATGAGACACGATAGCCAAAAGCAATTATTTTTCCTCACCACTTCTCAGAACCCAGACCTACCAAACTGCCCTGAAATAGCAGCACAGCTCTCGAAATAGCATTATTTCTTCTTTTTTTGAAAGCAACACCCACACTGAATCTTTGATTTAAGCCATCCCCAAGCAGTTACCACATTTTTACCATTCAAGCCACAGGGAAAATCATTAAATCCAACAGCAACACTATGGGAAGAGAACCAGAATTAGAAAAGCCAAACACCGCATGGATTTACTCCCACAGTAACTGGATCGACTTCAGCCTGAACAGACTAGATGTGACTCCAGGAAAAATATGTCTCTCCAGGTGCAGCTGTATCAAAGAGACTTTCCCTGGGCTTTGCTGGAGCATTAAACAAACCACATGTTCCAGCTTTGAGGCAGCAGACACGTACTCAGGGCTGGCCTCGGCACGCTGCGACTCACGCAGCCCTCTCCATCCTGCTGTCTGCACAAACACACCCCAGGAGCAGCACACAGCCCAGGGCAGGGGAATTCAGGTTGGGAAGCAAGTCCTCAGATCCTGAAGGCTGGATTATTGCTGGCAGACTGGCTGTCTGGTCCCACCAAAAACTTCCCTTGAAGAAGATGGGAATTTTCCCCATGGGTTTGAGTATGACAATAAGAAATATTTCAGTATAAAAGCAAAGAGATTCTCATCACTACTGACTGTCTGCATTCAGGTCACCTGGAGATATCCAAAGGAAATCAGTACTGCTATAGAAAATCGCTTATACAGGACCACATCCCTGCTGTAGAATGACAATTCCCCCCGCTGAGTGATTTTCCTCCTGAGTGCAGGGGAATGGAGCAGAGAGCAGAATTAGCCCATGAATCATGGAATCACAGAATAGTTTAGGCTGCAAGAGACCTTTAAAGGTCAAACAATACCAAAGACAAGAAATAGAAGGGTGAAGAAAGAGATAAAAACACAACAGTGACACCTTCACCTTTGTTCCCATCTTGTTGCAAACTTCAAAACAAAGCCCGAGGATTATTTTTTGTCTGGAGATTCCAACAGAAAACCTCCTCCAGTCGACTTCTTGTGCTTTGAGGTTTTAAGTGCCTTGCAGGCAAAGAGGAGCCTGGAGTGCTGTGGGATGCACTCCAGTGATGGATTACCACTGCTGCAAGGTGCCTTTCATTTCCCCTGACACACCTGAACTCAAAACGTTTCTTCTCCACAACAATCAAGAAATTTTACCAAAACAAAGGGAAGTTTACTTTAGTATTGATCCTCTGCATGCAACTGTGCCTCAAACAGCTTCACAGAACTGAGATAAAATGTTGCTCAGAAAGGGAATAATTAAATATCACAGGCTGAGGAAAGAAAAAAAAAAAAGATGTATTTTAGATCTAAGACATTTTTCACAGAGCAGGAAGATTTGTCATATGGTGAACAGTAGAAACTGTGAATTGGGACACTTGTGATTTATCTCTGCTTCCACAGCCTTCCCATATGACTGGGGTAAAAGAACCACAGTCCTACCCATAACTTGCTCAAAATAAAGCACAATTTCAACGTGTTTAGGTGGGAGCTCATTTTATTCAGCACACCACGCTTGATCCTTTCAGTACCTCAGCTTCACCGAATGTAAAACAGCACAAGCACCTGGCTGTGCCAGAAAAGCATTTCCATTAATGCCCTCGATGAAAAGGCATCAGTGTAAGGTATTAAATCCCTACCAGGACAGAGCTATGTGCAAGTCAGATGAGATAACAAGCCAGTAAATTTCAAATCACTGCTTGCATCCATCCCATAACTACATGCTGAAATCCCTCCAGCTAGGCTGGCGTGTTGGCAGGAAAAAAATTGTCATTTCTAAATTTAGCAGACACCTCAATCATTGTGTGATGCTTCAAAAGCAATGGAGATGTAAAGTGGAATTTGTAGGACACCATTTAAACTGAAATGAGAGCTCTGCTCACTGAGCAAAGGCTTTTCTTAATTCCCTTCCTGTTTGGACAATTTGATCTACTTCTTTTTTTTCCACTACAACCACAAAGGTCTGTCCTGCAGTGAATGGATAGGCTTTTTTCTGGGATAACTTCCAGGTTAAAGAGAAAGGATTTACACTTGAATGAAACATAGGCACTGTATTTGGAAAATTTGTTTTGAAAACTTGGGAAGGAAGCAAAGCCTCCTTCATTTAAAAAGGGACTCAATTAACATTCTCCAACAAGTCTTCCTATCGAAAGGACAGTATTTGCTGGGGAACATGTGATCTGAAACTTGTTCTCCTCGCTCACAATGTTCCTTTCTGAAATACAGGGCACTGCTTTGGAGAGACACGAGGATCTTTGCACAGCTTTCCAAAGGACTGCCTGTCACAGGCCAGGCCTTGACTCCAGACATCAGATCTTCTGTGACTTAAGCTCAGGAAACTCAAAATAGTACTTAAAGATCCTAATGAAGACCTAGAGTGACACAATCCTACTGTGGCTCCCTCTACAAGGACAGCTCATCCATGTTCTGCCACAAGGGTGAGATGAATCCGCGGCATCACAGATCTCACCTCCTCACTGTCCTCAAAAAACACATCTTTAAAACTTTCTGGAAAGAACACACTAGAGATCAACCAAGCAGGTGTTCTGCTTTTGATTCCTGCCTGTCTGGGTGTGGGTTTGATCTGCAGCAGGCAGGGGCCACACAGGACCACCGTAAGGGTTCTCTTGGGTTTGAAAAGCAATCCTGTAAGTGCTGGGCGTGTCTAGAAATTGCCCATGCAGGAGGAAGAAAACAACCCATGCCATTATTTTTTTTCCAGATAAAGAGGGGGGAAAAATGCTACTGACAGTTTAATATGCACTTTTATTTCTAAATTCCCTTATCAACTGCGTATGACAGAGCATTCTTCACTCTTTAATAAGTACAGGCTGAAGTTGAGCCTGACTTGAAGTTGATGACGGATTGAGTCCACGTCAATACCCAGCAGATTTGGATAGGAGATAAAGACAATATTGGTGTGTATAGCTATACAAAACACGCTATCAACATATCCAACACTTTGGGGAGACCATCTGTAGCAGCCCACTCCCCTTCATTTCTTCTGGATGTTTCCAGTTGCAGCATGACCCAGGCACAAGCAACAGAAGGGAAGAGTTACCTGCAGCTACCCCCCCCAGTGCCTCAGAGGGACAACATGAGCTGAACAAGGACACAGGCTCTCTACAGATCCTGTCCCAGGAATTTGGCTGCTCAGATGTCAGCTACCCTTTGGAAAAAAATACTGGTTTTCCCTGCTGATCATGCTTTTAGTGCAGGCACTAGATCAGGTGTGAATAACCACAAAAATTCTTCTGCATTCTATCACTATTCTTTAGTTCCTCCATCTGGGAGTTTGTCCACACCAACATGGACCAAACACCCCACGGTGTCTTCCCTTCATCCAAAATAAAACAAATTCAGGGGTTCTGTTTTTAAATAACATTTTCCATGGGAAAGTCAGCACGCTTTACATTCAGAGTGCAGCAGAATAGTTTCCTCACACAGACAAGTGTCTCACTCTTAGCCCTGGTTGGTCACAAACACAGATGACAGGACAAAGCAGCAGAGGATCCTCTGTACATCCCACACAAACCAGCCACGAGGTGCTTTGCACAGCTGGGAATGAGCTGCTGGGTGATAAACACGCTTAACGGAGTTTACATTTGCTTAAGACACTTACAGATTAAGAGGTTGGCTCCTGTCCTTCCTGCCAGCTACAGAAAGATGCTGGACAGCAAAAGGTGAAGATACTTTTCCTATGAGGTTAAGCAAGAAATAAATGTGAAGTTGCAGGCATCTCACACGAGCTACAGAGCCAAAAGTTGGGCTCAAGTTGAGGTTTCTGTGAAAAACCTTCATCAGTCAAAAGGAAATCCAGAAAATACATGGAGAGGACACACAGTCACTCTCTCATTACCTTGAGCTAAAGATCCCCTTGGCAGATCCATCTCTTGCACCCAGAAATGTCCCTTGCAGATCCCTTCTCCTGACAATAGAAGAGGTGGTGCCAACTCATGAAATGTGCTCATACCCACATCTTCCACAAGAATCTGACTTAGGTTTCACTGCACCTTTGGAAAGAGGCAATCCACTCCAAAAGTTTAAAACTGGCTAACTGCAGTAACTGCATTTTTTCAGGAAGGAAAGGGAAGAGTATTTAATAATCAGATAGCTTCTCCTCATACAGAAATGTGGAAGCTTTCTGATCCTGTCCACTGTGTATCTGCATGTACTGGAAACAAGCTTTAGGACCCAGAACATGCTGCAAAGTCCAGCATCACACAAACACACAGGATGCTTCTCTCTGTTCTATCATGTTGGATTTAAAAACAGGTATTAAGTTATACTGCATGTTTTATTAAAAAGAATTTAGAAAGGGATCTAACTACTAGAAAAAGTGTGCTTTTGAAGGTGAAGTTGCCTGGCCAACGTGGATGAAGTTTAAAGTGCTGTACCTCTGTGCTCTGGGACTTCAGCACTGATGTAAATGCTGCAGACACAGGGGCTCTGCCTTCAGTTACTGGGACTGAGGTGATGGGGACACAGCCCCATATTTACACCTCTGCCCCACTGTGCATCTTCTTGTGTCCATTTGTCACCGAGCACATCTTCCCCTCCCCGCTCCAGATTAAGCTTAATATACTTATGCAGTTGTGAAGTGTCCTGCCTATTATCCAATTAGGCACCTAACGAGATCTGAGTAACAGCACGTAGGCACTGATAACTGCTGCCTGATATCAGTACAGATTAGACACGTTCTTTATGTTCCCAGCCCTTGCAGAAAAAGGGTAGGGATTCGTTCAAAGGCTGCTCTGAAGAGACTGCATTCAGGTAATTGTTTAATTTTGTTTGGGATCCATAAACACATCGCATTTGTTTCCTCTTGATCTCCTGGAGCTGTCATGTCACAACTGTCCCGTCACAAAACTCCTGATCAATCTGCTGTGACTTGCCCAGTTGAACTTTCAGTGTGGACAGGGGCAGGACTCATCACCTCTATGGTCCCTTCTAGCATCAGAAATCCATGGAGCAATAAAGGATCTGTGCATCACTAGGAAAAAATGTACAGGATTGATAAAGAGATTCAGAAATGCAATCTTTATTAGCTCTGACGCTGTTCCACACGACATTCCTGTAAGATCCACCTAAGAAAACATTCATTAGATGTAATCACCATAAAATGGCTGCATAATAACATCCTTATTGGAGCATAATTATCAAGGGTTTGTTATCTAAATGGGGGGGGGCACTGGAAAGCAGGACCAGCCAGGCATAAGAGCTGTGCAATATTTTTATTACCAGTAGGGATGACAGACTGGAATGTATGGCCATAAACATAACAGATGATTCAGCTGGGAGGATTTGCAAGCAGCATGGTGTACAGATTTCAGTTTCTAAATGAGCTTCATGCACTGGTCCAATATCAGAATCAGGAAATAATCAAGAAAGAGAAGCCCCAGGTACAAATACAAAAACAGGGAGCAACTCTCTATTCAGCAACTCTCCAGAAAAAGCTCTTAGAGGGTCAAGGTAAAATGTGAGGTTAAAAATGTCCCACAGATGCATGAAGGCAAAGCCCAAGGGATGAGCCAAGGAAAGCACTCAGCTATGCCTTGCAAAGCTCTGCCCTGAGCTCACTGCCATGCTTTTTGGAACAGCAGACCTGAGAGTACCCTGTGGAGAGCAACAAAATTAAAAAACACCAGGTGTGAGATTTAGCTGGATCCATTTAAGCCAAAAATGTTCCTAAAAACAGACTAGTGCAGACAAGCAAGCAGGACACAGCCTGGGGGGAGATCTCTCCTTCCAAATCCAGCAGGAAAATTCAGAGTTTGGTTCCCTTGAGTTGAACCCTGTGGCTTTAATCTCTGTTTGAAAACAAGATAACAGCCATCAATGTGGGTAGAAAGAACAAGAGTCCAGGGCTTACCAACATAGAAAAATGGGGAGATACCAATTGGATGGGTCAAACACAAAGCTTTAAACTGACAGAGGGCAGGAATAGATGGGATATGAGGAAGAAATTCATCCCTGTGAGGGTGGGCAGGCCCTGGCACAGGGTGCCCAGAGAAGCTGTGGCTGCCTCTGGATCCCTGGAAGCATACAAAGGCCAGGCTGGACAGGGCTTGGAACACCCTGGGATAGTGGAAGGTGTCCCTGTCCACAGCAAGGGATTGGATGGGCTTTCTGGTCCCTTCCAACTAAACCTGCCTGTGATTCCATGACTCTGTGGCTCAAATTTGCTTGGATCACTGAGCTGCAAAGGCAGCAGCCAACAGCCTTGAACACCTGGTGTGGGAAGGGAATGAGGGAATGGGGTTGTTGAACTTGGAGAAGAAACAGAGTTTAGTGGGGGATCCAGTTACTGTCTTCAACTACTTAAATGAGGTTTACTGAGCAGATGGAGCCAGGCTGGACAGCAGAAACAAAAGAACAAGAAACAATGGGAATTACTGACAGTGGGAGAAATACTGATCAGACAGCAGGAAAATATTCCTCACCTCAAGAGCAATAAGCATGACATCAACCTGCCACTCTTGACTGAAAAAGGTCCAAAAAAGTTCACAAGAAACCTACCTTTGATCCTGGCCCTGTCTGGAGCAGGAGGTCAGATGAGAGAGCTTCAAATCTCCTGTGCCACCTCACTTACTCTTCAATTCTAAGAAATCTTTATCAAGGAACACTGGAAAAAGGATTTTGCCCAGGAGTCTACATCACTCTACACCTCTTTGGTGCATGTAAGTACTTCAGACTCTAAAGCTGTCAATAAAATACCTTCCACATGACTAAAGATCCCAGTGTCTGCAACTGACAGAGCAAAAAAAAAAGTAAGGAATGAAACACCAGAGCTTTCACTGCAATTTGAAAGAGAACAAGATAAACTGGGGACTCACATTACACAAGTTATCATACAAAAACTCTGCAAGAAAACTGAGGAATTCAAAGATACATAGTGATCAAACAAAAACAGCCAGACGGCTCCTCCCTACCTGCTCTTCCCACAGCAATAAACACAAGTTAATGCCAAAAGATGTTTCAGACCTGTCCAGACCAGCCTTCATTTTGGTGAGAGCTTCTTCAGTTGTCTCAGGACAAAGGCTCTCTGTGTGCAGACAAACCTTTCACACACACTTCCTACTCTCTCCCACTGAAAAGTATAATAGAGGTGTTAATAGATGCAGAGAAAATACCTAGAACAATACACAAAGGCAAGTTTATCTTTTTTGGAGAAAAAACCCAAAGTGAAGGAGTTTTCCTTAGCAAATAATGCTTCTAGTGCTGGCTGATCTGTTTTCTGTCATGTTTTATATTTGAGTGATACCTCTCAGAATAATCTTCACATCCACTTTTTACCAGCTTTAGAAATGCATGAATAGCTGAATCCTTCAGGGAAACAAAGGGACAGTAGGTACAAAATCAGATGCACAGAGTGTAATCACAGCAGGGAGGGAGAAGGGAAGGTCACTCCTGAGCTACAGCTGGCAGATCAGAGCAGGAAAGCACAATGGCTGAGCTGTAATCGAGCTAATCGGGGGAAAGCCTCGGTCAGGGCAGCTGGCAAGGACTTCCTTCACCTTACAACAGGAAGGAATTATTCTGGAACAGTCAGAGATCCAGAACACATCCCTGTGGAAAAGACAGCACTTGGGCAAGGAAAGCACGTGCTCTGTTTTTATAGTTGGAAAAGAGACAAAGCCATAATAAAACTCTGCATGACAAAACACTTCACCAGTGCTCTGTCCAAAACTAAAATGCATTCATCACACCTCAAAAGTCTACTTGAGAGTCACAAAATGGTGTTTGCTGGCTCAGTACACACATGTATCAGACACAGCACTCCAGGCAAGTTTTGGAGCCTCCAGCTCAAGGAAGACACGGCCCAGAGATTCCCAAAGGCAGCTCCAGAGGATTGAACAGCTCACTCTGTACAGTAACAAAAGGGCAAGAGGGCAGCAATTCTCAACTGCTGCACAGAAATCCAAGTGAGAAACTAGGAAAATCTTGGTAATGGCAAGAACAATGATGGACTTTCAAGGATCACCCAGGGAGGATGAGGAAAGTCCATCACTGGAGGCTTTTAACGATGGCTTTGGACAAACATCTGCTGGGAAAGTTTAGATAGATCTGACCCAGCCTTGGGGCAGGAGGTCACATTAGTCAACTTAAGGTCCCTTCCAGCCCTGCAGTTCTTTGCTTGTAACAGAAATATGACAACAGAACACGTCAGCAGCAGCCCCAAAGCACGCAAGCCTCTCAAATATTTCCATCATACATTGGAGAAACACTGTAAGATCCCACGTGCAGCAGCTGCCTGTTCTCACATGGCACCTTCTCCCTCCATTCCTAGAGGAGCAGTTCAGGGAGAACACAAAGAGCTGGATTCACAGGACAGGCAAGGGAAGAGGAGCTCCCCAGCACAGCCTTCTCCCAGCACAGTCCCTCTCACATCCCACAGCATGGGGACAGTTATTAACAGGAGCCTATCCCAACTGTCCCTCCCATCTGTCCTCTCACCCTGGTCTCAGCAGTTCTCTCTTTTCAGGCCTTTCTTCTGTTCCTCCCTGGAATATTTTCATGTGTAAGATCTTCAGGACTGGTTCCCTGCCCCGGATCTCACCCCAAGGGAATCAGGGGACAAAAAGAGTAATGACCCAGTGCTTCACTCCAAAGCCCACAGTCACACTCAGCCCTTTGTCAAGTTCTCTCAAAGCCCAAACAGAGACACCAGATGCCACTGTGACACTGGAGCAATGATGTGAGCTCCCCACGACTAGGAAAAGACATTTAATTTAGTCTGCTGGGACGACTTTATGCTCCTGCAAGCATTAATGAATGGTACGAAGTGTCCCGTGGGGTCAGAGCATCTGAGCCACAGAGTGTAAACTGCAAACACTCAAGTACCAACTTTTAGCTCAGGGTTAAAGCTTGACCCATCAACGAGGTTTTAGTAATTTTTGCTTCCTTGTGTGCTGCCCCACAATCCTCTTGGTCCATTCTTGAAAATCCAAAGTCAACTTACAAGCTCTGTGTATGGAAGAAGAAGAGAGGAAGGTGACAGAAGCGATCCCAGGGAGAAATACTCACACGTGTTAAGTTTCTGTGAGCACATCTCAGCTATAACCAGACGTGTGTGTGTGTTTGTCAGCACACCCTGGCACATCTGAGGGCACAGTTATGCAATCCCAGAAAACTTAGGTCCCAGTTTGTACTGTCCTTAAAGGACAGCGCTGACTGTACGTGTAGTGCTGACAGCAGCAGTCATGGGATGGGCCAGGGATTGGATCCAGCTAAAAAATAACCCCATAAAAATAATAATCTTCTGCCAGGTATGTGGGCTCCCTGACTGAGATCTCACACCCAGAGTCACAACAGAACATGCACAGGAACAGGATGACCCCTTTTCCTAGAAGTAGCTTCTTAAATCTATTCAAGTCACCCGGCTGGAAAGGAGTTATGCAAGAGAGGAAACAAGCAGTCGGAGACAGGACAGCTCAGAGAAAACATCTCAGGGCAGCTCCACTCCTAAAGCCAGGCTCTTGCAAAACAACCCTTGTGCCAGCTTGCCAGGCTTTCCCAAAGGGTCTGTGAGCTTCAGGAGTTCAAGCAAAGGATTACCAGGCACATCTTCCTGGCAGAATCCTCTGGGATCACAGCAGTGACTGATTGAAAAAAAGAAAATCCTGTTAGAAGAAGACTGGAGATCAAAGCAGGAGTTTACATCCATATCCTGGAACATGCATCCCATGGGACAGGAGACTTTTTAATTCAGTTTCAGACTAAATGCCTGTCCAACAGAAACATCAGGTGAGCACGCTCGAATACTGCACCTCTTCAACCTCTTTGGAAGAAAGCCCATTCCCCACCTGCCCTTACAAATTAATTTAACTGAATCAACTCTTATAAAGGAAAATAAACTCCTTTCCTATGCAATTCCCAGTTTAGGAATAGGCTAGAACTATCTGCTTCACTTAGCATGAGGCATTTTCTGCCTACATCAGCTACAAGGGAGTTTGAGTAAGCACTTCACGATACCAATGATCTAAAACCAACATGGTTTTTTTCCCCCCTTCTCAAAGTGTGCAAACATGACCATATCCTGTCCAATACTTCAGTCATTCCAAGCATGCCAGCAATCTACACTATTCCATGTCACCCAGCTCAATCTTGAGGACACACTTAAGGAAAATCTGGCATCATGCAGAATAATGAATGGTGAAGAAATTAATAATTAAGTATCCATTCTTCAAAAGTTATGTACATTCATTTAATTTTCTACTTCATCAGCCAGGAAAACAAATAGTTTCTTATTTCTTAAAAGGTAGTTCCTGCCTTTGAACTCAGTGAGTACACACACACCCTAAAAGCGGAATTAAATGAACTTTTCAAGCCATTAAAAAGCTTTGCAGTCCTTGAAAGACCTATTGGATAAAAGCAACGAAAGTTACCAAACCAAAAATTCCCTATCAGCTGAAATTGTCTAGGTTTACATCAGTTCAGCTCTTTAGGACCCTCCACAGCTGAGATCTCCTCACTCCCTTTCTGGCACAGATCTGTTCTGTGGCCCCCAGTGCTCCCTCCATCCTTCTGCTCCAGGAAGTGAGAAAACGTGGTCTCAGAGCATGATGTGTTAAACTGCCCCAAAGAGGGAATATCCAACAACAGCCGTGTAAATCACTACTCTGGGGCTGCAAAATCTGTTTCCCTTAGACCCAGCAAGCTGCCAGCCACCATCATTTGGAATTAGAGAGCACCAACAATAAGTGCCTTGTTTAACTGAGACTTTAAAGCAGAGCAGGGTAGCAGAGAACTACCCGAGAATAGCTCAGGGTTCAAACTCCAGCAGGAAAAGCAAGGAGGGGCTTTTTGACCCCTCTTGCATTACATTCCTGCTGCTGAGCTCATCAGAGAAACCCAGGCCTTTCTCAGAGCCAAACCAGTCCCTGCTGCATCCTTACAACTTCCATCCCATCCTTACAACCTGATGGCCCTGGCCCCAACATGTCACAAAACAAAAACTTCATGTCACCATGAAAAATAACACCAAAACTGCACTTAAAGCCAAGGGCATGATTAAAATTCACCAAACAACACCACATTCACTGCATTTAAAGATTTCCAGAGGAAAAGGTCACCGGAATATAGAGCATATCTCCCAGAGCTAACATCCTTGTCATGCTGCTGTCGGGCTCAGACAGCAAATGCATTGTTATAAAAACTCTGTGTGCTGTGCTCTCCACAGCTCAGGGCTGCTGGCTGAATCACAGCATGGTTTGGCTTGGAAGAGACACTGAAGATCACCTCATTCCCACCCCCTGCCATGGGCAGGGACACCTCACGTTATCCCAGGTTGCTCTAAGCCCTGTCCAACAAGGCCTTGGACACTTGCAGAGGTGGGGCAACCAGAGCTTCTGTGCCAGGGCTTCATCACTGTCTGACTAAAGAACTCCTTCCTAATATCCAATCTAGAAGTCCCTTATGTCAGTGGGAAGCCATTCCCTCTTGTCCTGTCACTCCAGGGTCTCATCCAAAATCCCTCTCCAGCTCTGTTGGAGCCCCTTTAGGTACTGGAAGGTGATCAAAGGCAGGCCCAGAGCTTTCTCTTCTCCAGGTGGACACCCCCAGCTCTCTCAGCTACCCACCTGCGCCTGTTCCTTCAGCCTGCAGCCCAGCCCTCTCCCAGAGCCCCTCAAGGGCACTGGCTCTCGTGGAAACACAAAAACAGGACCTCAAGCTAAGGTTCCTTCAAAGCCACTCTCCAGAGCAAAGCCACACACCACGTGAAACACCTGCACCACACCAATGTGCTCCTCAGGTGTCACCACGCTCATGGGAGTTGCCACAAAGATTTATTTTCCACGTGGTTCATGTTCCCACCCATGGTATTTCTGGAATCTTTTGTTAAAACAAGAAGAAACCACTGAAATATTAGATATAAAAAAAAAAAAAATTAAAAAAAATTAACCCATTTCCACGGTGACTCCTGTAAACTCAAGTTTTATTACAGTGCACACACCCACGTGCCCCCAACACGGAATGCCCAGACACAGCAAAGCCAACACACCAACACAGCCAATGAAAACAGAACAGAAAATCAAGGTAGCTGAAAATTTTCATGTTCCCTCAACAGGAAGACAACAAAGATGACAACGCAGTCTGGAAACACCACAAAGGTGGTTTTGAAGTGTCACTTGTAAAACCACTTGTGTCTTAGGATTCCGTAATTTGATGAATTGGTTGCATTTGGGATTTTTTTATGGTTATGCTTCTATTCCCTATTCTCATGGTGGGTTGCCATCTCCTTCCCACATTACTGCTGTGCTTAGATCAGTTTTTGCATGCAAGCAGAGCAGGACAGATCCCTCAGCCACACCTTAAAGCCAGAGGTTTAGACTCTCCTAAGAAAGAAGAGTTCAAATCCATTCTTCACCCACATCAATTCCAAGAGGAGATCTTTACAGCTCTTTTATTTATTATTTACCACTCTGGCACAATGTTTTAGCTTACCAACAGAACTAAAAAAAAACGAACAGTAATTTAATTTCCATAGACTTGACTTCATTAACTTCTAGAGAGGACAAATGTTTGTGGCCAGTGGAAAAGGGTATTTCTACATTTTTCCATTTTCTGGTCTGTTAATTACAATTACTGAGAGAAGGAGACAGCGGAGAGATTTGCGAAACACAGCAGGCTGTGCTTTAATACTTGTGAAAACAACAGAGAAAATAACTTCTCTTTTCTGTATAACCCAATCATACAAAGTAATTCCACATACT
The DNA here is from genome assembly GCF_001522545.3 of Parus major. Lineage (NCBI taxonomy): Eukaryota > Metazoa > Chordata > Aves > Passeriformes > Paridae > Parus > Parus major. Next base: position 65,990,729 of record NC_031771.1, read on the forward strand.
TCAGAAGTCAGCATCACAATTTTCCTTAGACAGTCACTTGGGCCAGCACGAATTTAGTTGGAGAATCCCAGATTTGATTAGAAGGGATTACTTTTCAGTGAGATGACAGGGACAGAAAACATGAAATGATGGAAGTGGGGTTGAGAGACAGGCAGATACACTCCTGAGGTTGGCAGTAAGACACAGGAATACTCCTCCAAGCTTTGGAGGCAAAGATGGGCAGGGGTCTGAAAGTTTTTGAGGATGGATGAGTGAAAGAAACCCAAATTACACTACTTGGTTAAGGTGGAGGTCAGTAAAAGCATCATCACACCTCTTAGATGCTGTAGGGAGCCCAGAAACCACCGTGTCTGCTGTTTGTAAGGAAGGCCAACAATTTGACAGAGTTCTCCAAACTCTACCTCAACCCTCCAGTGCCACCAAGTCAACTGAGATTCCTCCATCCCATTAAAACACGGAGTTTCAGAGACACCACAACTAGCTTGCGACACTTTGGTGGGAGAGACACAACGGGGAGAAAGCTCTTCCAGCTCAAAACAGAGAGAGACAGCCATGAGTGCCCTCAGCAGCAGCAGCAGGGCTGAGCACACGGGACCCCAGGACACGTGCAGCGTGTTTGTGGTGTTCCAGCCGCACACTCCAGCGTTTCAGGAAAGCGTGGCATAAACCCGAACAGCTCCAGAGCCGCTGCTCCACGGAGCCAAAGGACAGAGAGGGATAAACCACCCAGCACCCAACATCAGCCAGCATTTTTAGCATTTAAAGCCTCAGACCTCTACACCCCTGTCCACACAGAGCTCAGCCAAAATACCAGCTGGATGCTGCTCCAAACCCAGAGAAGTCCAGGTAAACATTAGAACAGCCACACAGTGATTGGGATCCAGGCACTGAGTCAGACCCAAGGCTGTTGGATTTTTGCCAGCTCAGTAGTCAGCCAAACAGGCTTCCTAGTCCAGCTACCCACTCCACAACAGTGGCACGAGGGAAAGGCAGTGCTGGCTTTTTTTAGAGGCACAGCCAGCTGAAACCACAGAGCTTGCTTCTCCCTAAAAAACACGGTACATCTGTTCCACAGCAGTGCCATAAAAGATTAGTAAGTGCTGGCCTAACAATCTGGAAAGGGAAAAGGACCTAGGAGAGCAAAATGTTATCACTAAGTCAATAAAACAACATCTGTAAAGGACTGAGAACATAACAGCATTCTTGCACAACACACAGAAATGCTCCTGGGCTGATTTCTTGTTCTCCACTAAACCTGTCTGGTAACTCTGGGAACAGGACTGCATCCTACAGGCTACGGGAAAAGTGGATCAACAGGGTGAGCTAAGGACAGGGCTCTGGGCTCAACTTTGTTTGTGCAGGATCACAGAGTGGACATGTGTTAGGCGATACATATGGTTTCACTTTTATGTACAGCTCATGTCTACATCCAATATATCAGGCAATTACAGCTGGTCCCAGCACCACGGTTTGAGACAGCATGTCTATAATCCACGGAAAGCATTTTTTGGGATGAGCAGCTCAAGGGTGCAGCAGAGCAGCACTCTGTACGGGTTTAAGAATGTAAATAAAAGCTTTGTTTTGAGGTCAGTTTCAGTAACTGACAATTGGCTGTGTGCATTTCACTACCCGGCATTCAGGACTAATCTCTCATCCACTACACGGATCTCAAAGACGGAGCAGTTCTGCAGAAGTCGATGGATTCGACTGAAAACGCCAGATCGGTGTGAACCGCCAAGCCCCCGGTATTGTAACAGCTTTGCATAAACACGAAAACAGCAGAAACACAAACAAGCTGGGAGCGAGGCTTCGCCGCTCGTCATTCACATCCCCGGCACGGTGACTTCCCCACTTCACCTCTCCTCTCGGTGTCATCGCCGGGAACGCCGAGGCGGGGAACGCGGAGGCACGCGCGGGCTCGTGTCACATGCGGGAGATCCACCGACATCAACACACGGCAGGGGGAAAATAAACACCCAAACCACCCCAAAATCCCAACACAGCCGTGCGTGCTCTGCCCTTAGCCGAGAGAGCGATCCTTTCTCCCACGGTCCCCATGGAAAGCGGTAGGGATGGCACCTGCTCTGCACCTGGGCTGGGGTGCCAAGGGGCGGAGGAATGAGGGACAGAAAATTCTTGGGGTGGTTTGGGGTGAGAGGGATGGGGCAGAGCGAGCATGCCCTGGAGTAGTTGGGGGAGGTGGGACTGTGGGATGGGGCACGGGGAACGGCCCCTCAGGGTGGTGGTGTGTGGGACGGGGCACAGGGCTGGCTCCTCCGGGATCCCGTGTGGGATGGGACACCGGGCTGAACCCTCAGCGTGGTGTGTGGGACGGGGCACAGGGAATGGCCCCCAGAGCAGGTGTGTGGGACGGGGCACAGGGAATGGCCCCCAGAGCAGGTGTGTGGGACGGGGCNTGGGACGGGGCACAGGGAATGGCCCCCAGAGCAGGTGTGTGGGACGGGGCACAGGGAATGGCCCCCAGAGCAGGTGTGTGGGACGGGGCACAGGGCTGGCTCCTCCGGGATCCCGTGTGGGATGGGACACCGGGCTGAACCCTCAGGGTGGTGTGTGGGACGGGGCACAGGGAATGGCCCCGAGAGCAGGTGTGAGGGACGGGGCACAGGGAATGGCCCCCAGAGCAGGTGTGTGGGACGGGGTACAGGGAATGGCCCCCAGAGCAGGTGTGTGGGACGGGTCCCGGCTCTGTGCCCCCAGACAAAGCCCCCCGCCCTCTCCCCGCCGCTGCCCGGGCGCTCAGTGCGGGGACGGAGCCGGGCAGCCCCGCCGAGGCAGCACCGGCCCTCCCGCCGCAGGTGCCGGCTGAGGGGACCCAGGGGACCCTGTGAGGGGCCGCTCCGAGGGGACCGGGGCCGCCGCCCGCCGCGTACCTCTCTGTGCGGTGCGGTGCCGGAGGGGACTGTCGGGGTCGGGGCGCCCGCCCGGCTCTCGCCTCGCTGCCTCCCGCGGCTGAGCGGCTCCCGGCGCGGCTGAGCGGCGGCTGCGGGCACTGCGGGCCGAGAACCAGCGCCGGCCTGTTTTCCAGCCGCCTCCCCTGCGGCCCGCCCCGGCTCCGCCTCGAGCATCCCCCGCCTCCGCCTCCTCCTCCTTCCCCTTCTCCGCCTCCGCCTGCTGCGCCGCTTCCTCCGCCCCGCTCCTCAGCCTGGGCGGCTTGAAGGTGGAACTCTGAGGGTATCAGCGCTTATTTGGTGAAACAAGCATATTAAACCTAATTTTCTTCCTAAGCGGGACGGGTCTTTTTCGTCTTTTGCGGTTGCCGCTGTACTCTAAGGCTGCTTTGATACGCCTGCTCCGGGGCGTTCACCAAACTACAGAGCAGACCCAGTGTGGAAAATAACTTAATTCCTGCACATTTGTTTTTTTTCCTATTCCTGTCCAGACAATGAAATTGATCTCATAGGAGTCCACCTCACAATTAAAGCCCAGCCTGTGGACCAGAAAAACACAGCCCACCACAATCCTACCCAAACACCGTCACACTTTCTTATCTCTCACCGTCTGGTTTCTGCCACTCACTGATAGCAGTGTCCACGCAGTTGCACGAGGCAGTGTGATATACTGGGAAAAAACTTAATAGAAAATCAAAAATAGGCGTAGCTTTAAAATTTTCAGCTTGAAGGCCCCTAAAATCTATCAAAGGACCGTCTTCAACATATATGTATAAACATTATAATATATATGCAATGTAAATATATGTATACATAATACATAGATATACACTATATATATACTATAATACACAATTGTTTATAAATATATATTTAGAAAAAATAAGCATTTTTCATGTGTGTGTGCATATATATCTACTAAATGTATATTGGACACCTCATCCCTGGAAATGTTCAAGACCAGTTTGGACAAAGCTCTGAGCAACCTGGTCTGGTGGAAGGTGTCCTTGCCCATGGCAGGGGGTTGGAACCGAGTGATCTTTAATCTTCCTTCCAACCCAAACCATTCTGCAATTCTGTATATAAGAATACTTTTAAATGGCTCTGGGAACAGAGCCTGTGCCTTGGACAGTTCTTCCAAATGGAAAGGAAAGCCAAGAAATTCCAGTTCTGATGTCACAATTTGGGAGATGGTGCTCAGAGCCCTAAAGCAAAGGGAAGACATCCCTGTTCCTTCTGAATTTGATGCCTTTCGTGCAGCTGCAGGGTAAAAGTCTCCTCTCCAAGCAGCACAGGTTTTATCCAAGCAGCAGCCCTGTAAACACAGGTTTTATTAAATTACAGCTTCTTTCCAAAAAGGGTTTGTGACCTGGATTGAACAATGTGTAACTCACGGGATGCGGGTCCACCATGGAGCTGGAGCACTCAGACATCCCTCAGCCTTCCCATTAAATGCTGGCAGAAGCTGCTTTTGGATGCCTGGAGGGAAAGTCTGGAGGAAAGACTGCGCCTGGGATGGAAATCAGTCATGTCTGCACGCTGCCTTCAAGCATTTTAAGGTTTTATAAAACACACTCAGCCGCCTGCCAGAGGTTTGCACCTGCATGGCTGGGCTGAGGTTGCTGAGCCAGCCAAAACATCTGGGGAAAACAGCAAGAATAACATGGATTTGGGGTTCCCAGCTTCCATCAGGTATCAGACAGCTGTGAAAACTTTTCAGTTTCATATATGCAGTGCTTGCAGGCTGTTTTTATCCAGACCCTGAGCTTCCCTGACTGCCCTTCAGTGCTGCCATCACCACTGGACTCAAAACCCTTCAGAGCCCCTCAAAGCACCCAGATGCTGAAGCCACTGTAATTTTTGACAATCAGAATAGGACAAGGGACAAAATAAGAAGGATATAAAGCTATTAGAGAGCATCCAAAGGAACAGCATGAAATTGGGGAAGGGTCTAGAGGGAAAGCCTTGCAAGGGGTGGCTGAGGTCCTTTAGTTTGTTCAGCTGGAGACTGAAGAGAGGCCTCACCATGGTCTGCAGCTTCCTTTGGAAAGGGATTAGAGAGGCAGCTCTGATCTGTGCTCTCTGGTGACCACTGACAGGACCCACGATAATGGAATGAAGCTGTTTCAGGTGGAATTTAGTTGGATATTAGGAAAAATCCACCCAGGGGATGCTGGTACTGCCCAGGCTCCCCAGGGAATGGGCACAGCCCCAAGGCTGCCAGAGCTCCAGGAGAGTTTGGACAACACTCCCAGGGACATAGTGGGATTGTTGGGGTTGTCACGTGCCAGAGGAGCCAGAAATCAGACTGATAGTCCTTGTGGGTTCCTTCCAACTCAGGATTTTCTACGATTCTGTGGCCACACACTGTTTGGGCTGTGGTTTGTGAGCCTGCCAGCCATCAGGGCTGTCCCCATCCAGCACACCCCAGGAGCCAGCCTGTGCCTGGTGGTGGGCTCTGTCCTCCCACACGTGCCTCACAGCCTCAGCACTGGGTCTTCACCAAGCCTACAGATGGAAGCAGAGCTTTGAAAATTAAAGGACTTCAGGGAAATGAGCCATATCCCTGTTCTAATCAGCTATATCGGGAAAGAGAGGAATTGGCAACACAGCTGGAAAGAGCAGCCTTTCCCACCAGACCGGACAAAGTCGGAGGTGATAAGGAAATAGGGACAGTTTGATGGTCCAGCTTGGAGATACTTATCTGCAGAGGATGGAGGGAAAGCCAGGATTTCCTGCCTGGAGTCCTCAGCATCTCACAGAGCAACACCTGCCCCTCAGGGCAGCCTGAAATCCAGGCCGTGTTTGTTCCTAGCCAAAAAAGAGCCACAAAGGACAGACTGGTGCCCCCTGTACCCACAGAGAAGCTGAACCATGAGGGGTGCTTGTCATCCAGCAGCTGGGAAAGCTGGTGAGCCAATTCCTACTGAATGGCACTTCTATTTCCTCCACAGCAAATAAACAACCGTGCTGCAGGGCTGCACCAGCTCTGAGCTCGCCTGGCTGCAATGTGAAGGATTTGAGCTAAATCTAGAAAGCTCTGGGTATTAGGAGTCCCCTGGGCTCTACCCTCTTTCTCCAGTTTAAATTTGGCAACAGAGTCAGCCATAAACCCTAGGAATGCTTGTGAGGCGTTTTGAGGGTACACAGAAATGTAATTACCTGTGGGAAAATAAAGCTAAAATACCTTGAAAGCCCATGTTTAATACAGTGTTCGATGCATTAAGGGTAATTGATAAATATGACTGAGGCTGGTGCCTTGTGCAGACTGTAGTCCCAAGGAAATTTGATGAAATCCTAAAATCAGCACTTTTTGTGCCTTTGACATTTGTTTTCCATGAGCAGATCACACAGTGAATAAAGCATCTTTCCTGGGAAGCAGTAGTGAAGGACAGGTTTATAACTGAAATGTAAAGCAAATGGTAAAAGTCTGGGGAGCCTAACCTAAAAACCAGGGAGGAGAAAGACATTGTGCAACACACCTTAAAAGACTGCCCAGAGCTGCAATCCAGAGATATAATCGATGTGAAGAAAGAAAAGCATATGATTGCCTGGAAAGTCTCTTTCTGGAAGGGTTTTTTGTACCACAGAAAGGACAGAAATAGCTCAGGTCTCATGTCCTTCAACACACACCTTCAGATGGGGAAGGAATTCCAGCAAACAAATCAGGAGAACTCATGGTGGGCACATGGAGGGTGGGAGGGTACCTGGGCACTTTATGAAGCTGCATTTCTGGGTTTGGAAATGTTTGAAGTCTGGTCAAGGAGATCTATTGGATTGACCAATGCTGCTCTTTTTTTATTTTCTGCCAAGCAAAATAATGACTTAAAGCCATTAAGCAATTGTTCTCTAGATTCCTATTGACCAACATAATGCCCCATTCCTAGAACTGTCAGGTGAGATGAGCATTAAGCCTGACATGAAACCTTTTTTAGGAACATAAGGATCCAGCTGGCTGAAAAAGAGAGCAGGAGTGGCAAATAAAATCAGGCAGCACAGACCACCCCTCTGTGCTCCAAAACACCACATTCCTGATGTTTGGCATGAAAAGGTTTTGCCTTTTACTGTTGTTGCACAGCATTTTTCATCCTCAGGTTTAAAAATGTTAGAAAAAGTGCTGTTTCCTACTTGAAGTCAGGAATCTCAATACAAAGACTCCTGATATGAGCCACAGGGTGTGCTGTGCTTCAGAGGTTTCCCACTCTTGCCAACATTTGGCTTTGGCATTAGGAGAGCATCTGCAGTGAAAGGCCTCATGAGTTTGGCTCAAGTTTTTGGGGGATCCACTTGCACACTGGTATCTGGCAGGACTCTCATGAAGTTAAAATGTAATTTGAAAAGAAAATATGTAAAGTCAGAAGAGGGGTTTCCAGTTTTCTAACCCAGGAATTATTATCCTAAGGGTACCTGGGTACTGATTTTGGCTCCTGCTCTGGGCAGGGTGACACACAGTGACAAAGCTGCTTGTGTTTCCCCAAGCAAAACACCACGTACAGTCTGAAAAAATACCTGTGTTAAATAAGTACAGCAACTCCAAACAAGCCCAGCTGGCTTTTCCATCCTCTACACTGTTTGTTTACTAGAGAAAGACTAATCCCTTTTACCTGCAAAGTAGGCAAAGCAAACTTACCATGAGGGCCCACAAATAATGCTTTATTATCTTTTCATCCATCCATAATATGGAATTTCCATGACTCATTCACCCACTTGAGGAACACTTGAGCACTCAAACAAAAACATACATTCCCAGGAGAAAAACCAAACCCATGTCCAGTGCAGGAGACAGAAGCATTCTAACATAAATACAAAATCCCAGCAGAATTTTTTTCTGAAGCAAGGCTGCAGCTCACAAGCACAACAAGGAAGGACAGAGATCAAACAGTGTTGCCTCTTGTGGGTGTTTTTCCCCTTTTCCTCACATCCCCTGACAATAAGTCAATAAAAGGTTTTACCAAGACTACAAAGAGAACCTGAAAGCCCACCAGCTTCCCTTTGAAAGTAAATTCAGGCTACAGGCAGTTTCAAAAGTCACTTCAGAGAGTCTGCCCTTTGCTAAAAAAGCCCTTGTGACCTTCCAGTCATCCCAGTGTAGCTGCAGCAGTTCATGGGAATGAGTAACAATGACCTTTGCTGTTCAGTCCTCATTTGACAGGCTGTCCAAGTGACAGGGAGCTCTCTCATAAATATTTCCCTGTCATGATGAGCAATCTGGACACAGAACAACCACCCAGATCACCTTTGTGGTTAGAAATTAAACCAGTCCAGGTGAGAAGGAGAAATTCCCCTCCCATGTTGGTTCATCCTTGTTCCCTTCTAGGAAGGCGATTTCCTGAATGAAACTGCTCAAGCGGTGATTTCTTCTAATATCCTGAGAGCTGCAGGCTTGGACACTTTCCTACATGGATTTCTGGAAGAATATAGAAAAGTATCCAATCTCAACAATGGGGAAAAAAAATCCATGTGTGGAAGATCCTTTGCAATCCTTAATAAATTGGGAAGCACGCACCCAAAAAGCTTGAAATGTGCTGCTCTTTCTTGCTTATATCTGTCAACCTTCAAGTGCCAATTACTTATTCTTACCACAAATCTCTGTCTGCTAAACTTAAAAAGCCTTCATGATCCCATTCCTGTGAGTTCTTGTACCTAAAGTGCCCTTTTGGTTTCATTTGGATGAGGAAAACTGGGAATGTTTTCCCTGGAGCACAGGCAGAAAGCAGATTAAAAGGTGGCACTATCTTCTCCACACACCTGTGTGCTGGCCAGGGAACAACCACAAGTGGGAAAACAGGACTCACCACTCTCAGCTCCCAGTTATTTTCTGTCAGGGACTTTGTGGGGTACACATGGTTCCTCTGTATTTAATAACATTCTTTGGATTATGTTTCCATGAGCTGGTCTTCTCTCTTCAGGTAAATATTGACAGTGAATCAAGGAATTGTATCAATGACACATCCTTTGATTTGCATGGAGCTGGCTCTTTCCATTCATCATTGAATCACAGATTCATGGAGTTGTTTGGATTGGTAGGGACCTGAAAGATCATCCTGTTCCAACACCCTGCCATGGGCAGGGACACCTCCCACGAGACCAGGTCACTCCAAGCTCCATCCAGCCTGGCCTTGGACACTTCCAGGGATTCAGGGGCAGCCACAGCTGCTCTGGGCACCCTCACCGTCCTCGCAGGGAACAATTCCTGCCCAGTATCCCATCCAACCCTGCCCTCTGGCAGTGGGAAGCCATTCCCCTTGTCCTGTCACTCCATGCCCTTATCCAAAGTCCGTCTCCAGCTCTCCTGGAGCCCCTCAGGCACTGGAAGGGGCTCTCAGTCCTCACTGGAGACTTCTCCAGGCTGAACACCCCCAGCTCTCTCAGCCTTTCCTGGTAGGAGAGGTGCTCCAGCCCTCAATGCTCCCATGTGCTTATATTGTGTGACACAGTGAACAGCTGGATTCTCAGCAATTTATCACTATTTTGTGCACCTCTAGCACATCCTTCACAAGTTATTCCCAGGAGATCCAGTCTTATCTCACCCAACATGCTTTCTTGTGAAAGCAGCTATGAAAGTTTACACCCCTTTGTGGCCAATTCAGCACAGGTTGCATGAAACCACAATCATTTCAACTATTCCAAACACAAAAAAAAAATCCAGGAAATGAAAATTTGGCAGGTGCAAAGGAACAGGGTTGAATGTGGAAATCTGGGAGGAGACTGACAGCAGCACAGGTCCTGCCTTTATCTCACAGCAGGTAGAGGAAAGCACGGTGGAAAAAATGCACAGTGGACACATATTGGATCTCCAGCACTGGCCAGGTGTTTCAGATAATATATCTCTCTCTTCCAGGCATTATGTCACTGGTTTGGATATTTCCCTTCAAAAGCCAAGGGCTGATGCCTGCAAAAGCCAGAGATTGATCCTGAGAACCTGCCCTGTTTCCATCCCTGCCTCTCCTCCTCTGCCTTGGCGCCGCGGTGCCCACAGCAGCCTCCTCACAGCTCTCAGCCCTTCTCCCTGCCCAGAGCTGCTCCATTTTCCTGCTGTGCCCTGTTCCCCACCCGTGCCTGGCTCCCAGCTCCTGAGGGTGCTGAGTTCTGCAGCCCTGGGCACAGAGGCTGCCTTTGTGCTCCGCACGCGTTCGCTGCCAAGAGCTGTGAGCCATCCTGGCACTGCGCTCCCTAAAAATAGCCTTGCCCCACGGATAACCTGCCGCCTCTGCAAGTGGCAGGTCTTAGAGATAAACCCTCCTATGAACCCACACAAAATGAGGTGCAGAAACACTCCTGGGGTGGAGGGGAAAGCTCTGAGGTATAGGTACAGCCACAAGCAGCCAGGAAAGCAGTGCCAGGGAGCCTGGGGAGCGAGCGCTGTGTACAACCTGCACACGGACGTCATGCGACAACTGCTGAGCTACAGGGGGTTCTTTTACAGTCAGCTCCAAGCTCTGTGTGTGAAGACACAGCACTGCCAGCAAAAGTAATCCAAAAGAACAGCAATCCCTCTGAAAAAGCTGAAAAAATGCTCCTTCTTCACATAGGGATGCGTATTTTGGATACAAAATACACCCAGGTAGCATTTTTGCCCTTTCACAATTTGCAATATATCCATTTACTCTTTCACATTTTATTCTAATAACAGGGGAGTCAAGTGAGCCCGATTGATGGGCTGGTTCCCAGGGAAACATGAGCAACTTATTTCTCTTAAATAGCAGGCACAAATGTTTCCTGTGTTAAACTGCACAGCCTGCTGTGACATTCAGATCTCCAGGATATAATCCCAAAAGAACAGAATGTGTTTGCCTGGCTCTGAGGTGGGGAGGGAGAGAGGTAGCAGCACACTACAGCTGGTGATGGGTGCTAGCAGGGATCTGGCACCCAAATAATTTTTGAGAAGCTATGTCCCTTGTCCCAGTCCCCAAAGGAAGAGAAAAACAAGAGTTTAACAAAAAAAAAGGTAAAATTCCCCAGTGTTGCTGGGACAGAAATGGAAAAAGAGAAATTGGTATTAACAAGCCTTTAAAATCTCAGTCAAAATGCCAGGCTGGCTGCCCAGTGTTGCTGGGACACATTACGAGAATAAAAAGAGCCACAGTGCTCTGCTCTAGGCTCCATCCAGCTTGGGAAGCTGCTTTGGCTGGTGCAGATGAAGGTGGGAAGGGATTTGGAAAAGAAATTGTCAGACAAATCTGAGCATCCTCATAAGGTACTCTCTGCTATCATTTGGGGCACCTCAGACCTGGGATTACCTACATAAAAGACACCTTCCTGCCCCGTGTGCCCAGGGAAGCTGCTCCCAACTCTGATCACATGGTGCAAAGTACCATGGCTTTAGTGGCCAAGCTCAGTTTTCTTCCTTCTGCTTCAGGTTAAAGTGATGAGAAAAGAAATGAAACCAGTGGCCACGAGCAGTTGCTCAAGGTTGGGTCAAGCACACAAAACACATCTCCCCAAAGCTCTCCTTTATATTCACTCCAAGGAATGCCCTGAGCCCAATGGGATTTGTCTGCTTAGTAAATCCCAGAAGATATCTCTCAATAAGTTCCATCATCTCTCAGTTGCCCATTTACCTCCTGAACCTTTTTGTATCCACAATATCCTTCAAAAAGATGTTTCCAGCTGAGCTGGAAACTGACTGCATGAGGACCCACCTTCATGGATGTATCCCACTAATTTCATTTGCTGGCCACTAGTTCCTGTAGAGCCAAGACACTGGCTGTTCCCAGTGTTCCCTTGCTACTCTGTCCCTTGAACACAGGATTTTTCCAGACCTCCTTTGTGTGCTCCTTCATTCTTTAACTTATCTGAGCCAATATTAAAGTTAGCAGGTGATAATTTGGCCTTGAAAAAAATTTTCCCCCCCTCCTTGCACAATTTCCTTTTTGGTTGAAAAGAAAAAAAACTTAAACCTTTTTTTTTCCCTCTGTTTCTTTAGGATTCAGAAGAAAAAAAAAATATAATGAAATACGGGTTTTGCTTGCCAAAGTTCCCAGGTGCCCAAAGTCTGGATACTGGGACACTGAACAAACAGGCTTCAAACACTATCCCTGCCTTTGTTCTGCCAGCTGGAAACACAGGTCACTCTGCACCCAGACACCACCTTGGAGCAGAGATATTCCACTGGGAGAAATTCTCCTTTCATCAGGTAAAAGACGCCAAAAAATAACCTGGATTTTTTTATTTATTTTTTTTTTACTGAGCTCCTGGAGTAGTTTGTTCACCAAGGAATATTTTCTGTGAGGTCTCTGTCCACGCAAGTGACTCAGCTCAGCAAACAGCACCGGTGATTCACTGCTCCGGAGCGTGCCAGCAGTGGCTGGAGACCTGTGTGGTGCTGAGTCTGTTCCTCAGCAGGAAACAGCCCTAATAAATGACATCAGCAGCATGATTCAGTCAGATTCACGGACTGCAAGGCTCCCACTCAGATTGCCCTTCCCAGCTTTTTCTCTCCTGTGCCCTCAGCTGTGGCTCCCGGCTCCTGCTGCACAACTGAGCAGTCTGTAATGCAAACCCTAAAGTGACTGAAATAAGGAAGATTTAGATGGGATATGGGATAGACCCTGGGAGGATGGGGAGTTCCAGGAAGAGGTTTCCCAGAGAAGCTGTGGCTGCCCCTGGACCCCTGGAAGTGTCCAAAGCCAGGCTGGACAGGACTTGGAGCACCCTGGGATAGTGGAAGGTGTCCCTGCAAATGGCAGGGGATTGGAACAAAATGGTCTTTAAGGTCCTTTCCAACCCAAACTCTCCCATGATTCTACAATTCCATGACTGCATGGTCAACTCACTCAAATGACAGAATTCAAACCACTTCCCTGAACTTTTCATGAAAAGTTTCTACACGGCAGAAAAATTAAGTTACTGAAAGAAATGAACTGAACCAACCACCAAAGGTAGCAGACAATCCTCCATGGAATTACTTGCTCACAGATGCACATCTCCCAGTCCACCTCCAGCTGGAAACATCTTCTGAGATCATTGAAACAAATCAAAATAGGAGATGAGGCAGATTTTTAGTGCAGTCTAAGAAATTGTGAGAATGCGTTAAAAAAAGTCATTCCTTTTCACTGCATTCAGGACAAATACCCAAATACCCAGCTGCTCTCCACGTCCTGATGTTTCAGGTTTGTTTGAATCTTGCAGATATTTTCCACAGAAACAGAAAAAAGTTGTCTTGAATAAAATAACCACAGTCTTACGCAACTTAACTCTTCAGAGCTAAGAATGCCTGATGGATGAAACAAGCATCTTATGCCCAATTTTCTTCCTAAATATGAAGGGGATTTCACATCTTTCTGCAGTTGCCCCTGTATGCCTGCTACCAAACATTGTACAAACCACAGAGCAGACCCAAAATGGCAAAACACTTAATTCCTCTACTATTTTTCCCCTGTCCTGTCCAGATAATGAAATTTATCTCATCAGAGTCCATGTCACAACTAAATCCCAGCCTGGGGACAAGGATCCACCACAATCCTACCCAAACACCATCAGGTTCTCTTATCTCCCAGCATTTGTTTTCTACCACTCAGACACATCAGTGCCACAAGGCACTGGGATATACAGAAGAAAAAAAGCTATTAAAAAAAAATCAAAACCAGGCACAGCTTTAAGCTTTTTTCAGCTCGAAGACCCCTAAAAGCCAGCAGAGAATGAGCTCCCACTTGTACATAGCTCTACCTACAGCCCATGATCCTGCTCATCTTCATTACCTTTCGCTGAATCTTGCTGGTGCTGGAGGTGGCTCAAAGCAGGTCCCTTTAAATCCTTTGTTGTGTTTGCACAAGTGGAAAACAGCTCCTATTAAAAAAAAAAATCCCCAGCGTGTGCCAAGCCGTGTGTAGGGATTATGAATCACTAAATGGCAGCCACGTGTCAGCAAAAGTAGCAGGAAGTGTCTTGCCTTTGACCTTTATTTGTTGTAGCAAGAGAACTTCATAGCATATAGTTATAGAGATCTAATCATCCCTGCTAGCCGAGAAACATCGGATCTATTGCCTGCACAGTACGTTTTGGCTATTAAAATCAAATTAAAAGAGGAATATTCAGTTTATCTGGCTATGTTTTCATTTGGGAGAGACTTGGAGAGAGGCCTTTCAGTTTGTTGGTCATGTCTGTTTGGAAGGCAGAGAATTCCTTTGGAGAATTCCTGGGCTTGTAAGAGAATGGAGGGATTTGAAATCAAGGTGAGCCTGGTGGCCTGTCCTTTGGGCCACCTCTCTCATTCCAACCCACATCCTTGTTCCACAGAATTGAGCTGTGAGGATGGGAAGCAGGAACATGATGACCCCTCTCCTTGTTGCACTCAGGGAATTTGATACATGTCCTTATTTTTTTACTGAATCCCATACATCAGAAAATGTTACTAAATTCAGACAAAGCACCTCTGGGCTGCAGTCCAGGTGAGAGCCTGGAGATCTTCTTGAATTATGCAGCTTTGTAAGTGCTGTGCCTGGTTCTTCCTCAGGTGAAAAGAGAATTTTGACACCTTTCCACATTAAGGGCAACCAGGGTGCTTTTCCCACAGGAGAAGAGTGTGCAGTGGGGTCCTGAAGCATAAAGGTTCATCCCTTAGGATCCCCAGACATTTCTGCAGACCTGCCACTCCATCAAGGAGATCACAGAATCATTTATTCTTAGAATCACAGAATGGTTTAAGCTGGAAGGGACCTTAAAGGCCACCTAGTTCCACCCCCCTGCCATGGGCAGGGACACCTTCCACTATCCCAGGTGGCTCCAAGCTCTGTTCAACCTGGCCTTGGACATTTCCAGGGATGGGGCAGCCACAATAATCCATAGTAATGCCAGCCATCCATAATGATGCTATCCATCACCATGTGCTGACTGCCCACCACACTCTGCACCTGGAAATTCAAACCTGCCAGGAGAAAAGAGCACCAGTCTCTGCTGCCCCATTGTCTTTCTCTGCCTTCCAGTGGGATCCTCTCCATGAACCCCCAGATAGAGACCAGGGTCCCTCACCTGGATTTTTTTTAAATTAAAGCTCTTCTAATGACATAGAGGTCTCTATCCTTTGACATAGGTTGAGGGTACAAGAGCAGCCTGTGGCCTTCCCTCCAGCATGGGGGTCTCCCTGCCTGCTAAAACTCAGCAAGAAACCGAGTGTTTGGTGTTCAAAATGCCACTGACACCGAGGTCAGCTGGTGGCCACTCCCAGAAGTGGCACGTAGCAGCAGGATCTGGCCTTTAATCATGCTTTCCCATTGCTCCCCTCAAATTCTGTGGCTCTTTCCTACACTTCTCCTCCCCCTGCCTTTTCTGGTTTTATATTGATTTGTTCCCTGTGTTCTGTCCACCTTGTCTGAAGGCTTCAGCTGTGACTCCACACTCCACAGCCACATTCTTGGAAAGGGTGCACACACCCTGAGGTTGGGGTTGCTGCAGCAACCACCCCTGACATCATCACCTTCCCCACCTCCACCACTGTCACACAGGAGGTTGTGAAAGCCTCTTTGGCACCGCAGGTGCATATTTGGGTGGCTGGGGAGGAGACTCCTATTCCAAACCAGGAGTGCAAGGAGATGTGTCTCCAGAAGAGCAGGGCCAGAGGGTGGCTTGGCAGCACCTGGATTTCTCCAAGGATGCCCCTGGCTGGCAGCATGGAGCTTGCTGCTCCATTACAAAGGGCCTCTTTCCTGCAACATGCAGCTGGGACAGGAATCATTCAGCCCAAACATTCCCAGCAGAGTGGACTTCATCCTCAAATGACTCTGGCATCCCTGTAGGACGTGAGTCCTGGAGGTTATTCCAGACATCCTGTGTAGGTGTGGACAGCGCATGACTCTTGCTTTTGGTGGTGGCTGTGGCCGTTTTACAATCAGGGCAGAGTCTGGATGCCAGAGCTAACAGGTTTCATCAGATGCCAGAAAACATTTCATTTCTGTGCTGATGCATTTTGTCTACCTGAGATGTTTCTAGGACAAGGGACATCGCCAGCTCACACCTTGTCATCAGGAGTGTCCAAATCTTCATCACCCTTCCTAAACCCCACCCTTGCAGTTACTCAATCAGCAGAGACACCCAGATTTTATCAAGTCACACACACACCAAAATCCATTGAATTTTCCAGCCTTCAGCTGGAGGGCTGACTTATGACTTCCAAACGTGTGAGCAGGTTGCTCTTGGAGCCTCCTGTGATCCCTCGAGGAGCACATGAATTTTACAGCAGAAATGTTTGTTGTTTCCACACTGTAGGCTTCTGGACAGCCAAGTCAAAAGTGCTACATTAACATGAAAAATTAACTTCTTTTATAAAGCAGCTGAATCTCAGAGGCTTTTGGAGACCAATGCAGAACCTGGAGGGCAGCTTCATGGGCTCTGCTCTGCAGAGCAACATCCAGAGGGGAAAGCAAAAGGATCCAGCCTGACTTTGGGCTGGGGAGAGCTACAACAGACCCCAAACAGAAGGCAAAAGGGAAATAACCCTGCAAATTCCTTTTTCCAGCCATGTGCACCTTCCCTGGCCTCTTCAGCCTCACCCTGCAGGGACAAAAAGAGAAGTAGAGAGAGAACAATAGTTTAACATGCAACAAAGCTGGCAATATCTAATGATTCCATGTGGATTTGTGCCTTGTGATCCCACCCTGGTGCAAGGCAACCACCAGTCAACCATGAAATCTGATGAAGTTGGTCAAATGCTTCAAGGGAAAGTGAACAACAAAGGTCACAGATGAAGCCAGGCCTCTTCCATACTTGTGCAAAGTGTGCTCACAAAAGTTATGTTTCCTCAGGAGACCAAGATAAAGCCAAGTTCATGGCAGAAATCCATGGAAACAAGCTCAGTGGGGACAGGGGATTCAGGGCAGAGAGCCAGAGCCTTTATCCAAGAGTGACAGGTTATTCAGGTCTGGGATGAGGTTACACCCAAGGGATGGGATGGACAGCATAATGCTGTCACATTTCTTAATACCACACGGGGCCAGTCAGGATGCTTGGGAATTTTCCATGCAAACATTTTTATTTTTTTCCCATCAGATTTGTGGAATGCTGGACATTCCACAGAAAACACATTGCATTTGTTGGATTTCTGATACAGCACAGCCAGGGACATGTTTCCACTGGACAGGACAAATTTCTGTCAGGAATCTGACTGCCAGTTGATGGGATGGTGTGAGGAGCTCCTCACAAACCAATTCCTCCATACTCCCAGGGAGCTAGGCTTGTTGGTTTGCAGGAACCCAGGCTGATGACTTGATGAGCTCAAGACTTCTCCAAAAGTCTCTCCTACAGCTGCTGGTCAAACACTGGGATCATCTTGGCAGTTCATGGCCCTGGAGCACCTACAAATTCACCCCATCCTAAGGTGTTGGACTTTCCTTTAGGGAGCTTCGCTGCCCCATCAGTCAGGTAACCCAATGACCAAAACAGACCTAAATCCATTTGCAATCATTCAAGTCGTTGCTCCTTCTTTTACCTCTAGAAATCCCCGCCCTGCCCCTGTTCCCACTGCTCCCAGGACAAGACAGCACACAGAAATCCCCAAACCAAGTCAGGCCAGGCCAGTCCAATGCCCTGGTCCAGCCTCTCTTTGCAAGCAAGGTCCTTACAGCCACCTGTCCATACCTCCAGTCACATTTCCTGCCTGCAGCTACTTTCCCCAGGGCTTAGACCTTCCCATTTCACTGTGTTAAACAAGGCCCTGGACTTTTTCCATGACAAAAGGTCAAGCAGGTCCTTCACACCTTTTGAACCAGCTACAAATGATCTCATTAACCAGGACTATGGTCACACTGCCAGAGCCACCCTCCCCAGGGAGCAGTTTCTGGTTAAATGCTGCGGGCTTTTGCCTGGAATAGATTAACTATGTCCACTCTGAACTGGGATTGCTGCATGTCTCTTCTGGGTCACCTGCTCCTTTTGGGCACAAAATGAAAATATTGTTATTCCTTCAGCTCAAAGACCTTGTGAGAGCTGTCCTCAACCCCCCAGAATGGTGTCCAGGGTATGTGCAGAGTTCCCTTGGACAAAACCTTGGGCATATGGACGTGGCAGATGGTGCAGGACATGCTGGGGTAGTGCTGGAGAGCCCTGGGGTTGGCAAGAGCCAGGCTTCAACTCCAGTGCTTTAAGCCAAGATGCCCTAACGAGGAAGGAATGGAATAAAGCCACAGGCTGTGTACAGCCCCCAGGCAGGGGTTTCACAGCCCCAGCATGAGCCCAGAGCTGACAAGCATGGGCCAGGACATGTCCCCGTGACCAGGGATTGTGTCAGTGCCCATTACAAGCTGCAGCTCACAGCTGTCACCATGCTCAGTGGGTTGCTGGTCTCAATCCAGGGAGCAGTTCCCTACCCCCAGGACAGATCCAGTAGCTACATCCACTGCTGGGAGCTCAGCCCACACCCAGCCTGGCTGCCCCACAGGTCCTGACAGTGCCCGTGTGAGGCACAGATGTGCTCTGCAGGGCACCTACCCATCTCTCCTTGTGCTGACACACAAGGAGATGTTCCGTGGAGCATCACCACGGAATCACAGGATCATTTAGGTTGGAAAAACCCTTTAAGATCATTAAGTTCAACTCTTAACACAGCACTGCCAGAGCCAGGACTAACCCATGTCCCAGATGCATCACCTACATGTTTCTGAACACTCCCAGGAACTCCACCACTTTCCTGGGAAGGCTGTTTCAGTGACTGACCACTCTTAAAGTGAAGAAATTTTTATTAAGATCCAGAGATATTTGCCCTTCTGGAAGCCAAAACTTTCCCTCCCACAGGTCCTTCCCACCCCAGATCATACATTTACCTTTCTCTTCAAGCTGCCAAGCCTGTGTTACTCAAGGTCAGCCTGTTTAATCCCCAGCTGCAGCTTTGGTCTTGCTGTTTTGTCAAGGAGACAGTTTCAGCATGTACAGCACTTCCTCTTCTGGGACATTTGAGGACTGAGGCTATGACCCTTGGCTGCTGTTTGGGTTCAGCAGCACAGGCAGTAGTCCCAGGGGTGAGCGGGTTGAAAGAGAAAAGTCCTCTTCCTCCATCTCCTTAGGGACAAACTCAGACCAAAGCAAGCAGCCAGAGGTGGGACACACACCTGGCACACGGCTGAGACCTTCTCAACACAGACCACAGCTGGAGCAGGGAATTGATTCATCAGTGTTTCAGGCACAGGAGTAAATCTCAGCCCATCCTCTGAGCCTGGGCAACATTTAGATTCCATTCCTGACTTTCATATGACCAAAAGTATGGTCCCATCCCTGGAAATGTTCAAAGCCAAGTTGGATGAGGCTTGGAGCAGCCTGGTCTAGCAGAAGGTGCCCCTGCCCATGGCAAGGGTTGAAACTGGATTGTCTTTAGGGTCCTTCCAACTTAAACAATTTTAGGATCAAAGTAAGGGAAATTAATCCTAATGGAAAGTGTTTGTATGTAAATATTAAAAGTACTTACCACAACATACCTTTTTTACTCAAGCTTTTATGTATATTCAGCTTTCTGCTGCCTTATAAAGTAGGAGTTATTCTATTTACATCACTAAAGGAAAAGGCTGGGGAGGTTGGGAGCCCCATGTTTGGGGTGACTTTGTGTGGTTAAGTCAGGCTTAAAAGGCTGAATGCTCCCCAGGAAGAATTAGGATGCACAACCTGCCAGACTCATCCTTTTCCTAAGGCAGAGCCCAGCACGGACAAGGCAGCAGGCACTTAATGTGGGGCTGTCCAGGAGGATTTTCCTGGCAGATATCATAGAAGAAGATTATGTCCCTTTGCCCAGAAACATTTACAAAGCTGCTGATGAAAATGGAAGTGACTGCAGAAGGTCAAATAGTACCATCTGCCTTGGCAGGGCCTGGCAGGACTCAGGGTGCTGCAGTCTGGCTTCTGGCTAAGGTGTGAAAACAAATCCTCTGGGCTTTTGAAAGAAAACAAGAGGAAATCACCATCTTGAGAGGCATGACCATCCTTCAGCTCCACCTCAGTTCAGCCCAATTTGTGAGGAATCAACATTTTTGCAACCCTGTGCACACACACGCTATCACACACCGACATCTGCATCACCTGAAGGGTCTGGGTCTCACCTGGGCACCAAAGCAGAGCAGATTCTGAGCACAGTGTGTAGCAAAGGTCAGAACTACAAACCATGACAGCCTTTGGACCACTATTTCAGAGCAATTCAGAGTCCCTCCTGCCCTACACAAACCTGTCTTGTCAATCTGGTGACTTGGTTTCATCCAAAACTAAAATGTGGCCTGAGAGAGGAAGTGGGTTTTATTGAGACACTCAGCTAAGTCCTGCCTGGGCATGGACTGAGCAGCACAACTAAACTGGGGTGGACTCGAGGGATGGTTTAACTTGCTATAAGAGAATTCATTAAAGCAATCTCAGGTGCTTCCTTAGTGACACTTAGCAGAACATGTTGTACAAGTTGAAGAGAAGAAAAGCCAAAGTCTGATCAGAGTGCAGAATCCTGGACTCCTGAGTCCTCAGTTCCTGGTGTTCACATCCTGATAAAGCAGAAAAACCTCCAGAGTGTTTTATGCTGTCAGGTAAAATGGGTCTGGAATACACAGAAACTCACAGCTTTGCACACTGGGTCACCTCTCCTCCTACAAAGGCTTCTGATATCTCAGTTTTAAAATTGGCATGCAGTAATAGATGATAAGTAAATATATCATTTGCTGCAATGTGCAGCTATTCAAAATTTCCATCTGCTATGGAAATGGCCTCTGAACCTCGTGCCTCTGAATCCCAATAAGGTTCTTTAGCTCCTAACATGCCGATTGCTGGATTTGTAGCTCCCACACCAGCCCTGCCCCAAAGGTTAATAATGGGTTGAGAACTTGCAGTCATTTTTGGTCTGAGCAGCACACAGAGTTTTGGGCAGAAATGCTTCCTTTTAGCTTCTGGGAAGGTAAACATGAATTAAACTGCTGTATCAAAGTGGGTTTTTCTCAGCCTAAGGGACAGAAGGACATGAAGCTGGGGTGTCCCAGTGGAATAGTTGGGATGTAGAAAATGCCGCTTCAGCTCTGCTCAGTTGTGGCTTCACTGATGATGCCCAGAGGCATCAGAGAGATTCAGGCTCCCAATGTGATGATGGACACCAAGTACTGTAAAAAATTCTTCCTGCCCTCCAAATTTCAGCCTGTGTTTTGTGCCTTCACCTCCAGCTGCAAATCTGCAAGGCTGTCAGAGGATAACTAAACAGCCCCATGTTCCAGCTTGGGGACAAAGTCACCTCTCACATTTGGCTCTGAACAGGGCAGGGAGTTGTCAGCAAGATGTGTATTTTGGCTTGTTCCAGGCTTGCTGGAAATGCCCTGCTTGGCCCTGTGGAGTGAAACCAGATGGGGAAGCTGACGTGAATTTGCAGCGGCAGAAAAGCCAAGAATGGGAGCTGTCAAAACAGCGAGTGCCAGCATTGTGACTTCCCCCTTGCCTTGTGATCCGTGGGAAATGGGAGCACCAGGCTCTGCATGGGGAAACTCAGCAGCCTGGAGCTTCCCAGGCACAGGACCCTCTTTATTTGCTCAAAAGGTCACCCCCTGGGAATGTGCTGTGTCTCTAAATGTCACTGAGGCAAACTGCGCTAGCACGGACCACAGGCAGCACCCAGCACAGGGCAGGGCCCAGAGTGCTTTGGTCACCTCCTGAAGTTGGGGTGGTGATTTCCATCCCTGCTGATTCCTCTGTATTGGCCCTGAGAGGCCAGTTTTACAAGGAAATTAAAGCCTACCTCAAGCCCCTGTTCTTCTTGACCAACACACAGGTCCTGTTTCAAGACAGACGGAGCCAGAGGTCACAAAACCAGCACTCCTGATGATGGCATTGTGCAAACGCCAACGTGCCTGGAATCTGAGGCTTCCCAGCACAGTCTTTGCAGAAAAACCTGCCAAAAGTATTGCTGCTCCCTCTTTCCCCACCCATAAAATCACCACATGGATGGTGTTGATGTTTAGACATTTTTCAGGTGGATCAACTCCCATAATTGCATCTCTGTATGGTCAGTAAACAGAGAGGAGATGGCAGGGATAAAAATGGGGATGGGCACTGGGAAGGGGAAGCATATTTGTGTTTTACTAGTACTGAGAAGTGTTATCCAAGTCCAAAACACAGCACTGCACCAGTTATTAAGGAGGAAATGAACTCTATCCCAGCTGAAACCAAGACATGAGGCACTCAGGCTAGGCAGACACAAGGGCAGAGAAATGTCTTCAGGTCCCAAAGGTGTTGCATGATCTGATCAATGCTGCTGGTCCACACAAGGCTGGGGGAAAGGCAGCAAGAACTTTCTGATGTGCCTTGCTCAAAAAAGAAAACAAATGTTTGGTCAAAATGGCAAATGGAGAAATATGTAGAATTAGCAACATTTACTCCAAGCCCTGCTTAGTGATTAATTGAGATTACTCCTCTGAATTAGGATCAGGAAAATGATGAAATGTTCCTCACAGCCATCCTTGTTGCAGGTGACCAAACTCCAGCAGAGGTGCAGTTACACTGGGATGGCTCCCAGGGTCCCCTGTAGAGGATCCACAGCTGATGTGCAGATGCAGCTAAACAAGCACCTTGGTTTTAGGAGGTTTGGGGAGCATGGGGAGCATGGAATGTTAAGGACACAGGGATGGCACAAACAGTTCCCAAGCCATTTTATGTACAGTCCCTGTGGACGTGACTGAAACCTCTACCTGTGAAAAACCTCTTGTATTTTATCTTAGTGTCATATGTACCAGAAGAGATGATCACAGCAAGCCACCAAAACTCCTGCAGCATCCTCATAATTCCTGGGACCTCAAAAATAAATGGGGTGGCGGGGGCTTAATCTACTGCCAGGAAGACAGGCACAAAAATATGGGACCTGCAGAACAGTTCCCAACAGTTCCCATCAAGTTCCATTCACCCCAATGACATTTTGGCTACAGCCAGAAACTGGTATCTAGAGAAGAGTGTCACAGTACAGCAAATAATTTGAGCTAATTCCCCAAAATATCCAGTCAACTTCTAATTTGTGGGTTCTGTGATTTATTCTGTGTATTTATAACAGGTTCCTGTACCACAGAGATAGATTTCATATTTAATTACCCACAATGATATTTTTCTTCCATCAATTTATCTCATTGCTTTATGAACCCCCATCGATTTTCAACATCCTGTTGCAAGGAGTTCCACAGCTTAATTACACACTGGGGGAAGAGCCACCTCCTCTTGTTTGTTTTGGATTTACAATTTCTGGTTTCCTCTGATGTCCTGTAACTCTTGCAGAGATAGAGACAGGGAACATACTCTTCCTGTCCACCCTTCCCACACCACCCAGTGATTTATAGTCCTCTGTCACAACCCTTTTGATACATCTCCCTCCCAGCCTGATGAGTTTTGAGCATCTTGGCTTTCTGGGTCTTTTCCAGGTTCCCTTTGTGTTCTCCTGCCTTTTGAGGCCTGGGACCTGTCTTTCAGATGCTCCCTCAAAGGAGCATGAGAGCTTGAAGACTCTTTCCATGAGGGTCTGCTTATCCTATGCAGCCTCAAAACAAAGGGGTTCCCCGGCATGGGAGCAGGGAATTACAGAATCATGGAATGGTTTGTGTTGGAAGGGACCTTAAAAAACATCCAGTTCTGCTCCCTGAAATGAACAGGGACACCTTCCACTACCCAGGTTGCTCCAAACCCTTGGAAATTCCAGGAATGGGGCAGCCATAGCTTCTCTGGGCAGCCTGTGCAGAGCCTCACCACCCACACAGGGAACGATTTTTTGGTCTAAATCAGTTGAAAACCTCTCTCCCTTTCCTATCAATATCTTTGGTATTAAAAGTCCCTTTCCCTCTTTTACATAATCACCCTTTAGGCACTGGAAGGTGCTGGAAGGTCTCCCTGGAGCTCTCTCTTCTCCAGGCTGAACAACCCCAGCTCTCCCAGTCTGGAACATGGAAGCCCATCAGGCCAAAGCAGCTCTACCAGCTCTGCTGACACATTTCTTCCTGCACCTCTCAGGACTTTGGAGCCAGCACACAGCGTTGGCAAATGGTCTTGGAAAGTTGCATTTTCCAAAGCCTCTCCAGCCCCAACACTGCCAGGGAAGTGACGTCTCCAGGGCACAGAGCAGGACAGGGCAGATCCCAGACGTGTTTCACTGGGCAAACGCTGATGTCTGACTGATGTTTGCAAAGTCAGCAGGGACAGGAACCAGCCCTGGAGGGACAGGCTGGTTTTACAGACATGGACACACCAGGAACCTTTAACAGCCAAGGCAGGAGGAACTTTGATATCAATCCACAGCATGGGAAGGTGGGAAGTGTAAGAGAGCTTGTTGAGTATTTTCTGCCCTGATCACAGAAATCACAAACTTGCAGAGCTGGTGTGAGATCATTTCACCTCTCTCCCTGCTTCTCTGTTAAAATCAGAGTATCTAGAGAGTGTTTCAGCCCTGCAGGGTTTTCAGGGGTGCTCAAACACAACCAGCCCCTTCCATGAATGCAGAAAAGTCTTTTTGGAGGCTCAAACTGAACTACAAAATCACCAGCAGATCCTGTCTGGGACCAGCTGGTGCTGGCTGGCAATAACAGGCCATGCCTTCGTGTCCTTTTGGGCAGCATCTCACCCCTTTGCCTGTCAGGAGTTGGACTTTGTTAATTCTTGTGGGTCCCTTCCAACATGGAATATTCTATGATCTTCTATTCTATGATTTGCCTACCTGGGACACCACAGGAAATGAAAGTTATTGCTGTTGATGTCACAACTCCACCAAAATTCATTTTGTCATTCCAGGCATTCAAATTCCTGTTTATTTAAAACCCCACAAATCCAAGTTAAGCTAGATATTGTCAGAGACCATCAGCAGACACCTGCTGATAAATATGAATAAAACCAATTCTAAAGAAGTAAAAAAGACAATTCTGGGTCTTCCCAAACCTTCCATTTTGTTGCCATCCCAGTGTTGTAGTGCTTTAAGAAGATATTTAAGGAGAATAAGGATGATTAAAAGAAATTCTCCCCAGCTGGGCTGCAAAAAGGCTGCAGACACCACGGGCTGGACAGAAACTGGGATCAGCCACTCTGCAGGGAAAGGCAGTGGGCAGCCACAGAGAATCCATGCAGTGAGGAAGGTTCCAGGTGCCCAGGGCTGTGGGTGTGATGGATGGGATGGACACAGCACAGCAAACACCATCAGGGTTTGGACACAGCAGGATTTCAGGGGCTGGGATAAGACCTGTGTAAGCAGGAGGGGACAAATTCACTGTGTCAGCAGACCCAGTGGTGTTCTCAGGCATCAAGAAAGCACAGGAGGAACAAATTAACTATGCTGGGCACAACCCAAAAGCCGTGAGGTCTTGTCAGACACGGGCCAAGGCTTTAGTGAAGACATGAGCTGGGTCTTGGCATGGTGTGTGCACAGAAGTGGCAACCAGGGAGGAAATCAGAGCTGAGGGAGAGTTGTTTCAGATGGGAAAGATTAAAATGTGTTTGGGCTGCGAGGAGCAGAACAAGAAGCCAGTGGAAGGGTAAGCAAAAAGAGAGCCAAAGTAAAAGGGAGCATCAGGTGGCAGAGTGAGGAGGATGGTGGGGACAGTTCTGGGGCAGGAAAGGGCTGTTGGAGGGAAAGGAAGAAATGTGCTCATCTGCCAAAGTCTCCTTGGAACAGAGAGCTCCTGTTGAGTGCCAGAACGGGGGGAGGATGAATGAGGAAATCAGCTCCATCACGAGATATCCCACAGCAGGAGAGCAGAGGAGGGGAAGTGGAGGCTGGGAAGTGGCCAGGGCTGGTGGGATGGCCTGGGGGACCTGCAGGGAGCCCTGCACTGAGAAGTTATTTTGTCCCTTTTCAGCAATGGCCTTAGCATATGGCCACCTCCAGCCAAGGGACAATGTCCTTCAGGTTCTGCAATGTATTCACAGGCAGAAGTAGGAGTCCTACCTAGAGACCTGCAAAAACTGAGGGCTGGAGGCTCCTTACATTCCCTGACACCATTGTGGAGAGCAGAGTTTGCGCTGGCCTGGGTGTGAAGTCAGGTTGTGATGCAAGCAGATGAAAATTGGAGCATAAAATAATGGCATTTCAGCTCTGAGCTGGTGGAAGAGTCACCTTGGTGCCCCT
This sequence comes from Parus major, assembly GCF_001522545.3. Classification (NCBI taxonomy): domain Eukaryota; kingdom Metazoa; phylum Chordata; class Aves; order Passeriformes; family Paridae; genus Parus; species Parus major. Next base: position 66,016,661 of record NC_031771.1, read on the forward strand.
GACTTTAGAAGTTTGTGAGACTCGTGGCCTTGCCTAGACAACCACCCAGTGCTCACACCTTTCGTCTTCTTCCTTCCCAGATATCCAGACACCTCTTACCTCCTCTAACACATGATAAGAAAAGCACTTGCCTGTCCATCAGCCATCAGGGTGTACAAAGGCTCACTCAGGTCAGAAATGTGGTACCTGGGCAGGTCACACACCCAAAGCCAGAGGCCAGCTTATTCCAATGAGGCACCTGATGCATGGAGCTGCCCCAGGAAGTCACCGTCCCCAAGGGCAGTGCTGTCTATGGCATGGCCACCCTCTAGTGGCCACCACTCCTTCACAGAGACATCTCCTACCTGAGCATCCATGGGTTATTCCTCCGTGGTAAGAGGTTGACTCAGGAGCACAAAGAAACCTTTGTGGAAAATCTTGCTCCCTCCTGCCAACCATCTCCAGCAGCTCAGTGCAAGAGTTCACTGACTGTGTGTTCAAAATATAGGGAAAAAATAGAAAAATTAAGGTTCCCCACAATGATCACATGAGTTCCTCCTGATTTGTGATCCAGCTAAACATTTGCCTTTGTCAGTACATGGCACCACCATCACAAAAAGACCAGGTAGACATCAAATGTTTTTAGTAGGGAAAAAACCCACCAGGTTTGTTTGGGTCCACTTCCTTTTATGTTTTATGGGGTTTTTTTAAAATGGAATATTCTGATCCTCAAACATGTTTTTGGACTCCATCTGTGGACTTGTGGAATCCAGTGACATCTATCTCTTGAGTGTCCCATCCCTGGAAGTGTCCAGGTTGGACAAGGCTTGGAGCAACCCGTTCTAGGGGAAGATTTCCCTCCTCATTGGACTTGATGGTCTTTAAGGTCCTTTCCAGCCCAAACCATTCCATGATTTTTGCCTGTTCTCCTGGAGAACTCCATGTAAATCTGCATCTACACCTATACAGTCACATGTCAAATCAGCTGGGCATGGACACCCAGGGGAGAGCTTGCTGGGCTGGAAGGCACAATGCAGCTCCTCAGGGATGAGCTCTCATGTCCTGCACTCCCCCAGGATGATAAAACATGACACCACTGAGAACAGCATTCCTCTCCCCAGGATCTGTGAGGGCAACTTGGGCACCCCACGGAACCAGGGCTTGGTTCCCACGTAGCTTTTGTGTCCCCCCACGATGTGTGTTGGCCCCCAGGACAATGTGAAGGTTGCCCAGTGAAGTGCTGGGCTGGGACCAAAACTAAAGCTGTACCAAATCAGTCAGGGAAAGGAGTGTAAATGTTTTCAGACAAAATACCCTGCAGTGCTGCTGGGAAACAAACACACTCTGCTCCTGTGTGAGCGGGCAAGGCAGAGCAGGAATCAAACTGGAAGGCAAAAAGGAAGTCAGCAGCCCAGGGGCGACGAGGAACTCAGATGTCTTGCATCACTCGGGATCAAGTGGAGCTCTGTGGGGTTGATTCCTCCCTCACCAGCAGCATCAGCAGGATGTCATCATCAGGAGTCACTGTGGACAGCGAGGACAGGCTTCAGAGCCCCACTCCAAAGTGTGACAGAGGAGGAGGAGTGACACAGGGCAGCGTGCACAATGACAGTGAAGTCCTCTGCAGCCATCCCCAAAAGATTTCCTGCTGGGAAGAGCAGTTCCAAGCCAGGTGGATGATGCTGTATGGGATGCCTGTCAACCATCAGGCTCATTCTAATAGCTGGCAAATAATCGAAACACCGGCAAGGTGGGGGAATGATCTCTGGGATTTCCTGGAATTTAAAGTGTTTGTCCTGTCAGCTTCATGTGATCACCCCTAATTCTTGAGCTGTGTGAGGCAGAGTCCTCATCTACACTCTTCAGACTATCCATGAGTTTATAAACTGCTCTTGTGTCCTCCCACAGCCATCTTTCAAGAGAATAAGTACTTACCTGGCTATTCCTCATGGGAATATAACTCCCTGCTTCCACCTTCCTCACTGTCCTTCTCAGACCTTTCTGAGCTGCAGCTCCTCTGGCACACAGCGCCAATCCATGGCACAGCAAAGGCTGTTCCAGTGCTTCCCCTGTGTTCTTAATTCCAGCATGAGATTTCCTGGCACCTCACCCGTGCTGGAGACAGCTTCACCCGAGAGTGAACCTATCCCAGCAGGAAAGGCATGGAGAAAGGGACTCAGCAGCAGGGAATGTGCCTTGGATGGGGGTGGGGATGGAGATGCCTGACCCATCCTCGCTCCTGCCCCCATAACCTGCACAGGAAGGAGCCAGTGAGCACAGATGCATCTCTGTCACAGCTAAACAAGCCTCCAGCAAGATCTCTGGGACAGAAGTTGGGAGCTTGGAGGGTTCTGGCAGTGCAGGAGAGGGCAGGAAAGCATTTGGGCTATCACAGAGCTCTCAAGGACATGAGTGTGACCCCCAGTGCTCTCCCTGCCACACGATGTGGGAACATCCAGGGTGAGTTCATGGCAGTGGGAAGAGCTGGCCAGCTTGCCCAAGAGGAGCGGAAAAGCAGGAGAGGTCAATTCCTGTGTTGTTCTTCCTCAGGAAAACCTCTCTGGATATCCACTAGCTCTGACCTCACTGGACCTCTGCCTCTTGCAGGTTCTCTGTCCCCTCATCCATGAAGGGTCACAGATGGTAACACCAGACAATGCCATGACAACATTCCAGTGCCAGGGGCCAGCACTGCCCATGGCAGGGATCACTCAGGGCTGGTCAGCATGGACTGGTCAGCATGGACTGGTCACCCTGCACTTCTCCATGGTGCTGGAGCTGGAACCAGCACAACCACAGCTCATCTGGGCTCTGCCCTCACTCTCCCAACAGGGCCATGGGGACAGGTTTGTCCCCAGGGTGACATGGGCTGTGTCTTCCATCCCCTGACCAGGTGTTTTCTGCTGCTCTTCCCTGCTCAGATCCCTTTTCCTCCCCACAGGGCTGAGCTGATAAAGCTGATTTGGAATCACTTATTGCTTAGCAACATTTATTAGCCTCATTATCCCTGACAAGCTTTCTCCGGCTACCAAAGGGAACCAGAGTGAAACAAGCCTCACCCAACATTTTAAGTGAATTTTCACTTCTTGCTGCCCTCTGTGCATGAAGACATCACAAGGGCACATGGTGCTGCTTATCTTCCCCCTCCATCACTGTCCAAAGGCCTCTACCAGGACAGGTCACGGCATCTCCTGGGATGACAGAGGTTTCCAAAGGGATGCACCTTGTGAGTGAGCTGAGGATCATCTTCAGTAGGCAGTAGGGATGGGTCACCTGCACTATGACAGGTAGGAAAAGCCTCCTGAGATGTGTCAGCAGCCCCATGAAACGCTTCCTCTCTTTCAGGGCTTGGAGTGGGCAAGGTCCTTTGGAGTCAGCATGAATGGGGTTCAGTTCACAGGTGAAATCCTCATACATGGAATCTAGAGGCAGGACTCAGCTACCAAAATATCAGCATCCATTTCCATCCATTGGGCTTTGTTCCAAGAGAGCTCTGGGATCCAGGATGCCGACTCAGCAGGTTTCTAAAAATGCCAATTCTCCTTCCAAAACAATGAGCTTCGCCCACGAAGGAGAGGAACCATGAATGCTCTGTTCTCCAGCAGCTGCAGCAAACAAAAGCTGTGTCAGAGCCCATTCCAGCAAGGAGGCACAGAGGAGCAAACTGCCCAAGAAAATGCAAGGAATTTCCTGGCATGACCAGCCCTCCTAGCATGATCGGTGCTCACAAGTTAGAAATTCAAATCCCTGTGTTGTTAGCTAAAATGGGATTTAAAATCACATGTAAGCAGTGCTGGCACCAGTGCTGTAAGGTGGTGATGCCTGACAGAGGAAGGGATCAAAAGAAAATACATTTACAGGGCAGGAGGGGTTTTCTGAGGGAATTTCCTTGGGATAAGCTGGGACAATGGAGAAGTAAAGATACCTGGAGTCTGTTTTCTAGTAGAAAACAGAGCAAAATCCTCAGTGCTGGGTAAAACAAATCCCTATGTGGCAACACACCTCTGAGAAGGTCACAGGTTTTCAGGGAGGCAAAAGGAGTGTTGTAACCCCTGTTTCATAACAAAAGGGAAAGCACAGAGACTGCAGGGACAAGCAAAAGGAGGAGCACAGATGAAAGCCTGACACTTTCTCCTTGACACAGCCATGAGGACAAGCTGTGTCCTCCTCCTTGGGCTAAAAATCAAAGCATCCAGGAAGGGTTTCTGGAGCTGCATCCAGGAGTTCCTGAAGGTGGCCACAAAACATGGGGATGGGCCAAAATCTCCTTCTGAGCAGAACAGAAAACACAGGCAATGCTTAAAATCCCATTTATTTTTCTGCCATGGCCCCAGACAATCCAGGGGACACCACTCCATGGCTTCATCCCTGGGAGGAACCCAGGCAGCACAACCTCCCCAGGGCATGCAGGGGAGCTGAAAACCTCACCTGGTTTTGGAGCACATCAGCACTCAGCATTAGGCTGAGCCTAATTCCAGCCTTTCCTCCACTAGATGAGTTCATGAAATGTGCAGCAGCCCAGTGAGGCAGGAATGGAGGCTGAAAGGAAACTGAGGCACAGCCAAGCTGTGCATCCCAGGGAGAGGATCCCAGTACCATGCCTTCCTCCCAAGAAACTTCCCTGGCAGATGAAGACAGCACATACAGCAGTGGGCAGCTTCCAAACAGCTGAGCTGCTTTGGCCAAGCCCCCAGCCCCTGTCTGATGGTCCAGGTGAAAGGTTTCAGTGCTGGCCCCACTCCTGCTGGAACAGAACAAGGATGAACAGCTTGGCTTCTCCTTGCAAACCAAGCCAAAGCCCTAACAGCAATGACAGGAGGAAACCAAGCAGCCTCCAGGATGTCCTCCCAACCACTTCTCCCCGTTTTTCACAGCAAGAAACGGGATGAGAGCGTTGGGATGTGCTCTGGTTACCCTGCTCTGGAAAATGCTTTGCTGTGCTGCTGACATTTCCTGCCCACCTACAGCCAGTGGCCTCAGTGTTTGTGCTCTTGGCACAGCCCGAGGAGCCTGGGAGCTGAGGGAACGTTCAGAAGGCTCGAATGAGTAGCAGCCCTGTGTTTGGGCTGAATAGCAAAAGGAACTTGTGTGGGTTTTCCTTTTCAAAGCCAAAGCTGAGAAAAGGTTTTGTTGCAAATCCCAGGCCAGAAGAGCCAAAGAGCCTTGAATTCTGATCTCTGTGCTTGTCTGTGCCCATTTCATTTCATTTCTTACTCTTCAGCTGCTTGAAGGGCTGAAGCAGCTCAGAGTTCTTGCAGGGAGGGCTCCTGCTGGTCCTGGCCAGGCCTGTCACTCACCTTGGAGACCCCAGGAGCCCTTCCAGGACCCAAACACCTTCCTGAGCAGGACATCATCACTGTGGGAATGGCCCATGATGCAGCTGCTGTCCTGGCTCAGACGCTCCCTGATCTTGGCAGGGTTCTGAGAGGTCCTCTTGCACTCAAGGGTTTTTTCCAGCCCAAACACAGCAAGAGTGGGTGGAATTGTAGCCACTGGAGATCTTCCTCTTGTCCAGGACCTCTGCCCTGAGAGCATTGTGTCATCCCACAGCTTCTGTGCGCTGTTCAATTCCCCTGAGCCTCTCAGGAGCCATGGTGGGAAAGCAACACTCCCTCCCAGCTAGCCCTGACCTTAATCTGACACCTCATCAACTCATCCTTGGACCTGCTGCCATTTCCCACAGATCACAGCTCCCCAGGCTTGGTGGCTCTGCCTTGGAAGGAAGACACAACTCAGGGCCTGGAAACACTGTCATGCCATCAGAACTCATCTTCTTGGTGGACCAGCACCAGGGGAAGCCATGGATGGCCTGGTGCTGGCTCTGCCACACATCCCCCAGTGTCTTCTGAGTGCATCCACGGCCACCACTCAATGGCACAAGGCACAGGGACAACCCTCAGCCGGGCACAGCCTTCTACAACTTTGAGGTTCAGTGGTGGCCTCCTGGCTTGGAGCTCTCTGATGACCACTGACAGGACCCAAGGACCAGCTGGAAATGTGTCAGGGAAGGGTTAGGGGGATATTAGGAAAAGGTTCCTCACCAGAGAATTAAGGCACCAGATAAGCTCCCCAGGGAATGGTCATGGCCCCAAGGCCAGATTTAAAAAGCTTTTGGACAATGCTCTCAGGCACAGGGTGGGATTGCTGGGATTCACCTCTGCAGGGCCAGGAGCTGGACTCAATGATGTTGGTGGGCCCATTCAGCTCAGGAAATTCCATGGTCCTGTGATTCCAGTCATTGCCCATTCAGTGGAGAGTGTGTGATTTTGGCTGAAGCCCTCTGCTCCTGTTCTTGGCACAGACCATGCTCCAGACCATCCTTTGCTCCTCTCAGCCAGAAACCAACTGTGACAGTACTTTTATTTCTGCAGTAAAGCTCATCAGGTACTTAGAAACACAGATAACAATTTATTCCAGCTAAGCTACAAAGAAGGGCACCCCAGGAAGGTTTTTGGTGATGCTGATTGATGGTCTCATCCTGATTCACTGAAGGAGAAGCATAAAGGAAGGAAAGCAGTGGAGTGGAAGAGGATAAGGATAAATATTACTTTATGAGCATTAATATTTAGTAGCCAGAGCCTCAGTCCTTGAATAGTCTTTGAATTCAGACATGAAGTTCTTGAAAGGGCTTGGAGGGATTTTTGTGCCTCATATTCTCATAGGTGTCAATTAATTAGATGAGCCAGCCTGAGGTGAAGCAGGATAACCAAAACCAGTCTGTATGAAGAAAAATAACTATTCATGAATAATTCAGAAGGAACACAGAAACCCTAATTAAGGCCAAACCTCACAGAGGGAAATGTGGATCTAAGGTTTGGGGGATTTTTTTTCCCACTGAATTTGAAGTTTGAGTTCAACTTGGGAGCTGCAAAGATGAGTTGTGGCTGCTGGGCATCCTCCCTCAGTGCCACGTGTCTGTGTCGCATGTGCTGTGTTTATCATCCCTCCCAGGCTGTCTCTGCTCCACAGTGCAGCAGATGTCTCCAGGGACGTTATCCTTCCTGGAAACCCGACCTCAGCCAGGCCAGGCCGGGCTGCAGCGAGAGAACATCCTGGTCCTCGCTCCGCAGTCACCCCGGTTGACATCAGGATAAAGCTGTCCCCTTCCAGGGAGTGCCTCTCACTGTGCACATGAGGGAATGACCCCACCGTGCTCCTGGCTCTGGAATTCTCCCTGGAGAGGGCTCGGTGTCCTGACAGGAGCTCCCTGCAGTGCCTCACATCACGCATCCCACAGAGCCCTAAACCCCCCAAGAAGGATATGGAGGGGGATGTTCCTGCCCTGGCAGTGAGAGGGGACCTTTCCTGCCTTTAGATCCTCAGCATTTCATCACCTGCTGAGCCACATTTGACACCTGCAAGCCCAGGTGTACCCCCAGGGCAATTCTCTGCAGCACAAGCAGCTCCTTCCCTCGCTGCCTCTTGCAGACCACTCTTCCAGCTGGAGGCACTGGGGTATTTCCCACCCACCAGAAAAGCTCTTCCCCCCCGTCTCCAGCCAAGGTGTGGTGTTATCCTGAGGGATGGCTCTGGCTGGGATGAGCTCAAGCTCTCCCAGGTCTCTCTGGAGCTCGCTGGTGGAGCACAGATGCTTCAGACACCACGGATGAACCCCCCAGGCTCCCAGACCATCCCTTCCCTGGTGGAGCAGGTTTCCTCTCCTCAGGATTCTGAGCATTCACCTTTTTCCAGGGAAAAATGAACTTGGCACCACCATGGAAGGCTCAGCAACCTCCTGGATGAAGCTTCCACGGTGACTCGGAGAGGTCCCATTCCCATCCATCCTAAAATCCCAATTCACAACGATAACCAGAGGCAAACGCCAAAAGAGCCATCACGACAGTGAGGGGGAGGATGGATGCTCCTGCCTCCTTTCCCCCTCTCCATTTCCCTTCTCAGTGCCTTAAGGAAGGAGGAGAAGGGGGAAGAGGAGCAGATGTCCACCCCGAGCTCCTGCGTTTCCATCAGAAAGCAATTTCCCGTGATTACAGAGTTTGCTATTCTGGGCTGCAGTTGAAGGTTTATTAGCTAAGAGCACACCAGCAACTCTGGATTGTGCCTGCATTAGGAGAAACATTCAAAGCTCATCACGCTCTGAGTGAGACACTTCAGGAAACATCCACAGCAGTTACAGCTTTTGATGGATCTCTGCCTGCGGCACGACTTAATGAGCTTGTAATGGGAATAAGGAGAGGGGGAAGGGGGTGATACAGCTCCCAGCAAATCACACTCATCTCCACCGAGGAGCTTCCTGAGATATCGATCTGCTCTCAGTATTTAAAGCCCAAAAAGGGAGTCTAGTTGAAGCAGGCGAGTTCTCCCCGAAAGTGCAGAGCCTGTGGAAGGTGTGCGGGGAATACAGAGCAGGCAGGAGCTCGTTTCCATCAGCCTCCATCCAAGAAAATTCCATCCTGGGAACCTCTCTGCCAAACCAGGGAGATGGGGGACACCACAGGACAGGGGGTGACACCACATCAGGGGAGCTGACCGAGGGGACCCCCTTCACTCCTGGCCTTGCTGCCCGGGTGGGAGCTCCAGAGACCCCTGAGCATCTCCAGCAGACAAATCCTCCCAGGAGCCCACTGGGGATGGAGCAGTTCTCATTTCACAGCCACAGGGAATCATAGCAAGCAAAGGCAGGGCAAGGACAGATTTAAACCCAAGCCTTAAAGTACCCAAAGTCCCTTGGCTAAATGGTCATTTATTTAAGGACCTAACTTTAATGGACTAACAATTATTGATATTGATAAAGTTACCAAAATCACTCCAATTTACAGCAGAATGAATAAGCAAACACTTTTCTAAATTGTGGAGCCAGCCTTCCACTCTGTAATTCAAAATAAGTCATTATTTAAAAAAAAATAATTAAAAATCCAAAAACAGAATAGAAATAAAGCAAGCTTCAGTGGCATGAAAATTTCTGTTAAAATCTGCTTCCTGAGGGGATAATCTGAAAAGATTTTATTTGAAAAGGAGACATCTTTAACTTAAATGCTTAAATGGAGAAGGAAAAAAATTCACTCTAGAGGAGTTAAGCAGCCCTGGCCAGCCCATGAAGTGCTCCCTGACAAACAGCAGCACCTTCTGAGCATCAATTTTCCAGCATCCTCTGGCCGAGCAGCTCCCTCTGCTGCTGCTGCTGCTGCTTCCAGCCTGACCCAAAGTGTGTTTGCAGCAGTGAGGAGACAGAGGGATGGGTTTTGCACAGAGAACTCTGGGATGAGGTGAGCAGCTGGATCCCTGGTGACACACAAAATTCTTGGTGACACCTGAAACATCTGCAGATGTGCCAGGTCCTGGAGGAGACCCACCACAGCTGGGCCAGCAGGTCCCCAGACACTTCCAGTACAGTTCCTGCAGGCCAACTCCAAGTTTTTTGGTTTATTTTCCATCCTTTGGGGGTATTTTTAGAGAAAAACATGTCAGGTTTACCCAGGGCCAAACAAAAGCCTTCACTGCATCACTGAGTGGAGGAAGATCCTCTGGCATCTCCTTCACTGTCTCTGTGTTCAGATGAGCAGAAATCCTGCACAGGGGGTATCAAAAAAGCCTTTTCCTGGTTTATTTTGGGGGTGTTGCATTAACCACTGCACACTCTGCCTTCAGACTCACTGGGAATGTAAATCTCCATGACATCTCCTGAACAAAGCGTTTTATCAACCTGGCATTTGCATTCCTGGCCCTCGGAGACTGGGGGATGCCAAGCACCTTCTGAGCTGGCAAACACGGGGATTGGCAGCAGAAAGGTGAGAAAAATGAGCTGCTGGCTTATTGTCCATCTCAGGAGGAGCTACCATTGTCCAATGGTGCCAATCCTCCAGCCACTCGTCCCCAAGGAAACCCAAACCCCCTGATGTGCTTGGCAGGGTGTGTGACACAGCAGGAGGCTGAGGATCAGAGGGGTGACAACCTCCACCTCCAAGCCACACGTGGAGAAACTGAGGCACAAGGTGGCTGGAATGGATCAGTGGTAAATAAAAAACGTGTCCCCCGGGCTCTGGGAGGAGGATGGAGCTGCACAGAGGCACGGCTGGTTCGAGGTGTGGGTAACAGGGAGGGAGGTGATGCCAGGAGGCTCCAGCTGTGGCAGGGACAGCCCGGAGGGAAGGCAGGGGGACATGCAGGCTGTCACCCAGCCACTCTAATTCTTCCTCAGGGACTGGCAGCAATGCCAGCAGTTTCCTGGCAGCCCTGAGGATGGAGTGGAGGTGCAAGGGAGGTGCCCAGCCACCAGGCACGAGGAGGAACCATCACCTGGCAGCTGCCAGATGTGCCCGTGTTGGGGTCATCTCCCACCATGGCCAGGCTGGACCTGGTAACCTCGGGGTGTGTGAAGCAGTGACCCAGGGGTGAATGGCAGCAGGGTTTACCTCAGAAGGTTTGTTTTGACAAGGGTGTCCACCCTAAAAAGAAAATAAGTGGCATCCTGTTTTAGGGCTGTGCCACCACAGCCGAGCAGCTGCGGGACAGCAAAGCTCTGGGTTTGTAGAGCTCTGGGTCATTCAACATGACCTTCCATCCATCTTCCCAAGGCTCTTCATAGCCCTCAACATCTTTTCCCATCATCTTCTCCTGGCTGCAGACTGTGGCCACTGAGGAGCAGGGAGGAAGTAGGACTTGCCCCCCAGAAAAGGAGGAATGGTTGATCTGGAAGAGCAGGAGCTGCTCAGATCAGAGATGCCAGCCCACAGGAAGAGCTGCAGAGATGAGAGGGGGATGAGTCCCACAGCTGCAGGGTGGAAATGTGCCTGCAGGAGAGATTCATGATCCTGGACAGGGCAGGAGACCCAGAGGAACAGAGAGATTTGGAACAATAAATGAAAAGCAAGTTCTGCTTTTCACAGCAGCCACAGAGCCCCTTACCAGGGGTGTGAGGAGGAGCCAATTTCAGGATGCTTCACTTTTCTCTCATAGCCTGAGGGCTGTCAGCTCCTGGAGGCATCTAAAACTGTTGGAGCATGAGTTCATGCTCCACCAGCAGAGCTTGGACCATGGGTGAGAAAACTCAGCCTCTGCATTTCACAGCACTGACATCCCAGCAAACCCTGCCTGGAACAGTAGCAGCTCCTCAGGATTGCTTCTCTGCTGGCTCTTCCTGCTCTCAAGTGGAGCAATTTGATGATGTCAGTCCAATAACCCTGGGAATATCTTAAGAGGAGACATAAATCACTGACAGTAAGTTAATAACTTGAGCTAATAGCTCAGGCAAAGAATACTTTGTTCTAAAATGGAGAAAAAATTGCCAGATTAAAGAAAAAAACAGCCATTTTTTTCCTCAATGCTTTCTGCTGTTGCTGTTGACAGGAAAGTGATCCTAAAAGAGATTTCCTATGGAATTGCTGTCTCCCTGCTCATGGAGCAGAGGGAGGACAAAAGCAGCTTTTAAGGTAATTCCAAGTTTATGTCACCAGGTCATTCAGGAGAAAGACTTGGCAAAAGAAGAAGCAGGATAAAAATCCTCCTCCATCACCCCACAGGGCAGCCTTGTGTCAGCCTTCACCTGAGGATGTGGAAATGCTGTGAATGCAGCAGGATGCTGCCCCTGTGCTCCTGGAGCAGCACAGTTACCCCTCTTCCAAAGGAACACAATAGGATGCTTCTTGTCCAAGTGCAGAGTTAGTCAAAAAAATGTCATTGTATCAGCTGTGTCTTCCTCCTCCTTTGAAGTTTGACTGGGCTGACAAAGAGGTTGCTGCCTGGAAGTGTTTATGAGGGCACTTTTGGGAAATCTCCATTTTTCATGACGGAAAGCAGAGCCAGGGGATTGCTTTGCTGTTCCACCAGCACGTGGAATCCTCCCCAGCAATGCAAAATGCACAGACACGGTGCTGGTGTAGCAAGAACCCTCCCTAAACTTCAGCCAGGAGTTCCTTTGTGAAATCACTTCTGGATGAACAAGTTGATCCCTCCCACCCTGTGTCACCCTGGATTGATGGACATGCTGTGTTTCCCCTTTTCTTTCCCAGCTAAGAGGTCCTGCCAGAGCTTCACGGGTTCTGGGCATGAGTCCCCACCTGAGTGAGCACCATGGAGTGTCCTCCTGAGCCAGCAGCCACAGCACACCCCAGGTCACATCAAACAGCCCTTGGCACTCATCCTTCAGCAGCTGGAGTGAGCTGGGTGGGGTGGGGATCATCAGGAGAAGCCAGAGGGGTGGTGGAGGCCTTGGAGAGGCACCTGCTGTCCTGCTGATGGTGTGATTTTCCTCCATTGCAGCACAGAGTATTTCCTGATGGATTTGTTCCAAAATCCAAATTCCTGACCATAGTTCTCTCTCTCTCCTCCAAATAATGTTTCTTTAAAGTGAAAATACCCAAACAAATCAAGGACCATCTGCCCTGGGGAATCTCTACCCCTCCTCAACCCGCTGGGACAGAGGACACCAGAAGGGAGACAGGCTGAGGGGACCTGGTCATTCCCACCCAACTCTAAATTTTTGGGCACTGACCAAACACCAGCCTCCATAAACCAAAGAAACTCCCTCAGGGAGGGGGGTGGGTGGATGTTTCTGCTCACCATGACCCGTCTGTGGGGTTTTTTCCATATTTTTTCACTGGGGAGCCCTAGTGATGCACAGACCTCCCAGGCTGAGTCAGCACAGGACAGGGAGCAGCTCCCCCTGTTCCCAGATCTCTGGCAGAGCCACAGGAGAGGGGACCAGTCTGAAATAAAAGGTTTTATGGTGTGAACTTTCCTGAGGAAGCAAGTTCTCCCCTGGAAAGAACAAGAGAGTGTGTGGCAGGAGCAAACAGCTCCTTGGGAGCTGCCTGAGCAGGAAGGAAGATATTTTGATTTATTCTAGGTGTGCAGCTTGGCCAGGGAAGCTTGCCAGGTGTTTGTGTTGGCTGCCCTTGGTCACCAGGCTGTGTTTCCAGGGGGAAGCTTTGCTTTTCAAAGCTGGACTCTTAATATCCATAATCAGGAGAAGAAGAGTGGAAAGTCAGCAACAAGGCCTGGCTTACACAGGGACAGGTTTGGTGGAAGAGCTCAGGTAAGAATCATAAAATCAGAATGGTTTGGGTTGGAAGGGACCTTAAAACTCATCCCATTCCCACCCCTGCCATGGCAGGGATACTTCCACTATCCCAGGTTTCTCCAAGCTCCATCCAGCCTGGCCTTGGGCACTTCCAGGGATCCAGAAGCAGCCACAGCTTCTCTGGGCACCCTGTGCCAGGGCCTCATCACCCTCACAGGGAAGGATTCCTTCACAAAAGGTGACTCAGGCAGAGCAAAAAGGTCTTGATTCTGCTCCAGGCCTCTCACCCTTTCCTTTGGATGAAGCTGAGTGTGCTGAGCATACACAAAACATCCTGTACTTCCCTGACACCTGCAGCCAGAGAGGTCCTTGAAAGGCAGTTTAAGGACAGCCTTCAGCTACAAATATTCTTGGTTTCATTGCTCAAAGTCAGACCTTTATTGTCATGAAAAGGATGTTGCAGTGAGCACTATCACTTCCAGCCACTGTGGATAAGAACCTCCAACCAGCTCTCACATTCCCTGGAGCACTGACCCACATTTGCCTGCAGGACATTTATGAGCATCCCTGCTCCTAAATCACTACCTGATGGAGTGAGAAAGACTGCTGTAACAGAGACCTGGGCCACCAAACCCACCTGCTCAAGCCCTGATGCCTCCTCCTGGCACACACACAAAAACTCCTTGAGCAAAATAAACTCCATGGTCAAGACCCACCCACAGCTGAGCCAGCAGAGCCTCAGCTGTTCATCCCTACCTCCTGTTTTTCTAGGGGGGAAAACAAAAATCACTCTAATTTCTAACCCAACTTGTGGACCCTCCTGAGCCTGTGGTGGCCTCACCACGCTTAAATGGGACCTACAGGCTGGGTCAGGGGACTCCCAGCAGTGCAGGGTGAACCACGGGGGAAAAGAGCTGTGAGGAGCATCCCCAAGGGCTCAGCCTCAGGATAGGCAGCAACAAAGCCCCAGCTCCACTGGAAAGCACCTGGCAGCCCTTCCCTGGAGAGCAGGAGATCAAACAGCAGGGCCCATCCTCACGGCATGCCACACTTCCAGAGTGGGATCACCGAGGTGTGACCCACCCTGAAAACAGCCAGGTTTGGATCACCAGCTGGATCATCCCTTGTGAATCCTCACCTCTCTGACCTGTGGAGGTATCCACAGCCAGAAAGGGAGAGAGGCAGGAGGAGCTGGCTTTGAAAAGCCCCAGGTGGCCAAGATCCTGTGTTTAAATGGAGTTTTCAGACTGGTTGAGGTAGGAATGAGCCCCCAGTGCAGGGCAGATCTCAGATGCCATATGCAGATCTCTTGGATCGTGCCAGAGCTCAAACAGCTGGAGAGATCTCGGTATGGAAACCATTTCCATCCATTCTCCCTTTTAGACTTTGCTATGATCCAGGTTTCCTCTGCAAAGAGCAGTTCCCATCCCAAACAAGCCTGTGGAGGCAAATAGGGGCTGTTTATCCCACAGGCTGGGTTTTGTTGAACTGGTTTGTGCCACTTTGAAATAAACAGCCCAGTTCAGTTCCTCTGCTACCATGGGTGCCTGAAAAAACAGCCACATCCCTTGGAAAAAGGGAACAAAACATTGAAACAGGAAAAACAGAGATGGAACATGCTCAGGTCGAGGACACTGAGATTTTCTTCCTGGGATCCCTTGCTCAGGACACAAAGGAACAGATCAAGACCCAAAATCTAGTGTGGCCTGTAATCATTTTAGAGCCCTTCTCCATCATGTCTAAGAAGAATCCCACAGGCATGAAAAAAATCCCCTAAAACTGCCAAATGCCTCAACTTACCTCTAAAAGACATTAAATAAATCCCCTAAAACTGCCAAATGCCTCAGCTTACCTCTAAAAG